>NC_140168.1:55398113-55433113 GCF_963971535.1 Notolepis coatsorum
AGAGAGAGAGAGAGAGAGAGAGAGAGAGAGAGAGAGAGAGAGAGAGAGAGAGAGAGAGAGAGACATGTCCCCCAACAGAGGGCAGGCGCAATCAAAAGCCTAGTCTGTTCCGGTCACAACAACACGCAGCGACCAATCTGGAGCAAAGTCACCGTCTCCTTCAAGGGGCCTTATCCCCGCCGTGGCACGTCACCGGCCCGGCCCGGGCTATTTTTAGAACGCGTCTCGTCACCCGGAGGGAGCGGTGGAGGGGGGGGGGGGGGGGGGTGTCATGGAGGGACATTCGGGCTCTGGTGACCAAGCAGCGGGGGATAAGAAAAGGAGAGGGACACCTTGTTCGACCCCCTCCCTAAAACATAAGACTCCCCCCCCCCCCCCCTGCTCGTTCTCCTCTGCCCTGCAGTGTTTGCTGACGCACGCGCGCACACGCACACACACACACAGATGGCACGGGCGGTCGTGTCGTCCAGCACCTCGGCGCAGGTGTCATGACCCCGGCGGTCAAACATAAGGATGACATCAGAGGTCATCGGCCATGATCGCTGGCCCCTCACATGCAGTAATTTCCCCGGGAATTGGGCTTCAGTCGAGTTGACCTTGGTGTGTCCGTCTACATATATATACAAATAAAAAAAGACAGAAAAAGCGACTTTCTCGTGGCCTTGGGGGAGTTTTTTTTCCGGGCACACAGCCAAATACACCTCGATGCCTGCCGACAGTCCCCCCACCCCCTCAGCCACCAATAATAGACGACTGGAATGACGTCAAACGTCTTATCGGTGGGGGGGGGGGGGGGGGGGGGGGGGGGGGGCAAAGAGGTGGGGGACACCTGGGAAATTACAGCGCAGCCCGTCTCATGTCTTCACGGCTGAGATGGTGGCAAACACTGGAGCGGCCGACGCCTCATTGTTCTGAGTGATGATGATGATGGACGGGGGGGGGGGGGCTGCCTCTGATTTTGGCGAAGTGCTTGGAAAAATCTCGAGAGGAGGAGGAGGGGGGGGGGGGGGAGGAGGAGGAGGGGGGGCTTATCTGTCTCATTGCATTCCAGTGGGCTGCATATAAAGGCCAGGCTGCTGATGTACACTCATTTGGATTCTTCTAGCATCATCTTTCCCCTTGTGTGTGTGATCTGAATCTCAGGTCTCTGACACACAGAGCGAGCAACAGGAGCCATCAGAGAGGGGAACATCAATGGATCCATTAAGAAAGATTGCAATGCCTTCTGAGCGGTTAGCATGGGGCTAACATGTTGGGCTTAATTACAATGGGCACGTAATGAGAAGAAGAAGAAAAATTTAATGACATCGGACATTTGAGGAGGATCTAACGACTCCCATTAATGCTCTCAGCTCAAGACGTCATGAAGTTAGTATTTAGCGTTTTTTTGTTATTTATGAATCTCCCCACCCAACCCTGGTTCCATTCTACTAGCAACACAATGGTTTTCAGATCATTAGGCAGCTGTTAAATCTGCAGCGTCCTCTCAGAGCTCTAGAGGGCAAAAGTAACACCATAACGAGAGGCTCCCCATACTGATTATTAATAACCCTAACCCTAGCCTATACTGATTAATAACCCTAACCCTAACCAATACTGTTTAATAACCTTAAACCTAACCCATAGTGGTAAATGGTGCATTTATATAGCGCTTTTATCCAAAGCGCTTTACAATTTTTTGTTCCTCACATTCACCCATTCACTCACACATTCACACACAGACGGAGGAGGCAACCATGCAAGGAGCCAACCTGCTCATCGGGAGCAATTAGGGGTTAAGTGTCTTGCTCAAGGACGCTTCGACACGCTGCCCGAGAGGAGCGGGAATCGAACCGGGAAACTCCGGATTACCAGACGACTGCTCTACCTCGCGAGCAGTATGTCGTCCCCATTAATAACCCTAAACCTAACCCTAACCCATATTGATTACCGTTGCTCAAACTCAAGGTCACGGGCTAAATGGATTGCTCTCCCCCCACCCCTCCTGTTTTTGTTGTGACTGTCGACTAGCATCTGCTATTTATTTCTTCATTGCTGTCGTTGCCTTGAACTTGTCCTTGAGTTTAAAGATCCCCTCCACACGTGATATTAACACTTTAACAATTCGTTTTCCCACCAAACTATCCAATGAACAACTGAAAATGACAGCATCCCTACACTCGCTCATTGAGAGGGCAACACTTTTTTTTTTTTAATGCATAGATCACTAGATGTATCAACCTATATGGATGACAATGTGGCCAGCTGGACAATAGTGACCATGGTGGGTTCACAAGTCATCAGTCACCAGTGGCGGCTGGTGAAAGAATTTCTAGGTGGGGCTGTGCCATATTCACTCAGTTTTTTTTATTGATTGATTGATTGATTGAAGTTTATTTCAAATATGCAACATAACAAACAAACATCAAGTACAGATATAGCCTTAAGCCGTTCAAATAATAAATGTATATAAAAATAATTCAATAACAAAGAACAAACAAAAAAGTCAAACTCTCCAATTGTTGTTGTTGTCATTTACATATATATATTATATTTACTAATTCATACATTACTAGATTTATATTGAAAAAATTAACTTAGTTAACAATACATAACTGTATGTTACCTTGTATAGTTCCTAGCCATTTTCTATACACAACTATATACCTACATATGCACATATATACATTTATATATACATATATACACATACATACTGCCAGTTATCAAACCCCTTCTTCATCTCTGTACCTCTGGAAAACCATTTGACTGTATTTTATTTGAAACTGTTTTATGTTTTGACATTGCTTTAACTCCACAATCAGATCGTTCCATAATTTTACTCCGCAAATTGAAATACAAAGACTCTTCATGGTCATTCGAAAACTGTATCTTTTGAAATTAAATGTAAATTGTAACCCCCATATTGCACGTTGAAACATCTTTAACATATTTCCTGTGAGTTTGCGGTTTGATACATTACAATATCAGTAAATCTTTATAATTTTGACTGTAAGAAAAGTGAATGAGTATGTTCCAGATATCCAACCTTGTGAATGATGCACACAGCTCTTTTCTGTAGGATGGGTGTAATGAGCATTTATAATTATTTCCCCAGACTTCAACGCAGTAAGTTAAATATGGTGAAACTAGTGAACAGTAGAGAATGTGAAGTGATTTGTGATCCAGGACCTGCTTTGCTTTGTTTATTACTGAAATGCTCCTTGCCAATTTAATTTGAATATGTTTGATATGTGATTTCCAATAAAATTTTTCATCAATCATGACACCAAGACATTTTATTTCAGACACTTTCAATTTCCACCCCATTTATTTTTTATCTGTATACATATATCTTTCCTACAATTTCCAAACAGCATTATTTTGGTCTTGGATACATTTTATGACACTTGATCTAAGAAAGCATCTAACCTGTTTTTTGGAGAATTGTGGGAGTAAAGAGACAGGTATATAGTTTGTGAAGTGGTGTTTGCTCCCAGTTTTATACAGTGGTATGACTTTAGCTATTTTCATTTCATCTGGAAATGAACCAGTTTCAGTAACTACAGTATATAACGAAAGGTTATCCTATAACCTAGTTATATGAATACTGGCTGAGCGTCTCGCCCTTCGCCATAATGAGATATCTCTTATCTCCAGCACCTACTGTGCTCATGAACAAAACAAATGCACCCATGCACCTGACCAGCCTCCTATAAGACGCCGGACATGGTCACACTCCCCCTTCCTCGGAAAAAAGTTTCCAACATTGAAAAACCCAACCAAGGGACCTCAGGGCGCTAAGAGCGAGACGCTCAGCCAGTGTTCATATAACTAGGTTATAGGATAACCTTTCGTTATATATAGCATTACTGGCAATCGCGTCTCGCTCTTCGCCATAATGAGATATGGGGCAGAGCAGACGCATGGCCCGACAAGTGTACCCCCTGAGGACCCGCAAGCCCTACTACCAGGGGGGAGGGGAGTCCCGTCCACCCGCCCGTCCTAGTGAAGGGGGGGCGGCAGTCAACTCCACCAAAGTGCGAAAAAGAGGGAACCAGAGACCCCTAAAAACACACAGTACAGGCGGGACCACGTGTGACACAACACCCCGTGGCACACACCCACACACCCCTGCTAACCCACCGACAGGCGGGACGCAGGGGAGGTCCCAGACCTCAGAACCGCCTGGGAGACAGAACCCCCAGTCATGTCCATGAGGTAAAACGAAGGGACCCGGGGAGGACCAGGAGGCCGCAGCACAGATGTCCTCCACCGAGGCCCCCCCTAACAAGGCGGCAGAGGCCACGAGCGGAGTGCGCCCTGACACCCCCAGGGGGGGCCTGTCCAGCCAACGTGTAGCAAAGGGCAATGCCCTCGCACAACCAATGTGACAGCTTGGACAGTGCCTTACCAGCGCGAGGGCCACCGTAACAAACAAAAGTTGATCGGCAGCCCTGAGATCCAGAGTCCGACTGAGGTAAACCCCCAAAGCACGGACAGGACACGACAGATGAAGGCTTGCCTCTAACCCACTAGCGCGAGGAGGCGGATGAAACGCCTAAATCACAATATCCCCGGAGCGAAAAGAGCTCCGGATATTCTTTGGCACGAAGACTGGATTAGGCCTCAGAGTCGCACCGCTATTGGCACAAATAGACAGGCACTCAGGCCGCACCGAGAGAGCACACAGCTCACCCACGCGCTCAGCGGAGGTGACGACCAGCAGGAACGCAGTCTTGGAGACAGCTGCTCCAACGGCGCCTGCTCAAGAGGCTCAACGGGGCCTCAGACAACCGGCCGCGGACCAGTTGGAGGTCCCAATTCGGAGACAGAGAACGTTCCACCGGCTTGAGACGCAGAGCGCCAAGCAGGAACGTCCCACGAGAGGGTGGCTGAACAACGTTCCGCCCCCACACTCGACCCTACGCCACTCCCCAGCGTAAGCCGTGGTAGAGGACGGAGTGCGCGCGTACCGGATAGCGTTAACCACAGAAAGTCAAGACGCATCCCCACCAGATTCACACTGTTAGCAGCCAAGCCTAGAGGCTGCCCCAGAACAGGAAGGCAGAACAGAGTGCCGCATGCCTGAGAGAGGGCCCGTGGTGACCACGGAACAGGCCACGGCGGGGCCACCAAGAGCTGAATCAGGGCCGGGGATCACACAGTTGAGCCCCGGCCCGGCACGACCAGGACCAAGTCCCGCGCTCCCGACGTACCTGCCCCAACAGCTGAGCTTTCAGGTGTAAGGGGGGGAAAGCGTACAGAATCCCGGACGGCCACGGAATCGGCCCCAGACCTGCCCGACTATGTCTGGACGTAATCCCCACTCGTCAGGGTGAGGACCGCCCTGCGACATCACACCTGCACCCACATTCACCCTGCCGGGGATGTGGAGAGCAGAGCAGATGGAGAACGCCCATAGCCAGAGCCCGACCGCCGCCCGGTGCAGATGGGGGGAGCGCACTCCACCCTGTCTGACAATATACAACGCTGACGTCGTGTTGTCCGTCCTGACCAAAACATGCTTGCCCACCACAAGGTGGTTGAGCCGTTTGAGGACCAGAAGGACTGCCTTCAATCCCAACACATTGAATGTAGCGCAGACCGGGCAGCATGGCAGTTGCCCCCTACTGCGTTGGTCCGACACGCCCCCCCCCCCATCCCATGAGGGAGGCGTCGGTGAAGACCGTGACGTGTGACAGCCTGCTGCCCAAGGGGACCCCGCAGGTGAGGACACCAGACCCTCCCCAGAAAACAAGGTCCCCCAGTACTGACATGGGAACCTTCAGCCGCTTCCATATGTCTCACACCGGGTCCATTTCCATACTGGAAAAAACCACCTCTGCATCCTCCCCATGAAGAGGAGGCCAAGAGGGACCCCAGCAGCAGGCGCATCACGGACAGCGCCAAAACCGTCCTAGGATGGAACCTCCCGAGCGCGCCGAGAACCCAACCACTCACCGCCGCTCCGAGAGGGATGCCCATATAGACCTTGAGCTTAGAAAAAGCCCAAGTACTCCACCCGTTGACTGGGAGGAGGAGAACTCTACTTCCAGTCTACAGCAAAACCCAGGCTGGTGAGACACCACCTGCCTGGTATGAAACCTGGCGATCAACCCTGACCGGCCAAGGACCAGAACGTCGTCCAGGGCAGAATACACTTCATAACCCCCGACGACGCAGAGGCCCCAGTGCGGTCTACACGCACTTGGTGAAGATGCGGGGAGCCAGAGAATAGCCGAACGGCAGCCTCTGGTACTCATACGCTAAGCCCTGCAAAGGAAGCGTAGGTAAGCCCTAGGATGGAAGATCGGGATGCGAACACGCATCCTACAGGTCTATGGAGGAGAACCAGGCCCCCACCTGACAGCGTCTAACTTGGTGCTGGTCCGCCAGAAACCGTAGATAGGCGGCCCGGTCCCACCCGCTGTGCGTTGCCTCTGGCTGCGCGGTGTGAGGCGGTGTGGGGCCTAGGTCAAATACCGCCTGCGCTCTCTCAAGGGGAGACTGATCCAACCAAGATGTCTGTAAACAAGCGTTGACAGCATCCTAGCCCTCCCTGCGGTTATAGCTCACGGCTAGGTCAAAGCTAATAACCTCAAAACCTTGCGCAATGTTTCGACGTCGGCTGGCCCTAAGGCCCCGCCACCCGACATCATTTTTGACAGAAAAAACAGCAATTCTAACAATGTTACTAGTCGCTGCTAATTCTATACCGTGGCGGTATAGGCTTAACAGCCCACCAGCCACCTGCCGGGCCGACTCGCCTCATGGCGTCGGCCGGGCGGGACACCGTTCAACCATGTCAGAGGCAAAGGACTGATGCCACCTGCTTCACAAGCACGGAGCACCAGTGGTGGCTGCAACAAAAAACTACTACTAGTGAAAGCACTGCCTCACTAGTAGGAATGCAGCAACCTCCACTGTGGTGTGCACCTGAAGGGGTAAATGAATAAATTAGGGATGCTCGATATTTTTACCGATACCGATATACCGATATTGTCCAACTCTTAATTTCCGATACCGATATCAACCGATACCGATATATGCAGGGTTCCCCCCCCCCCCCCCCCCAATTCTTTTTATAATTTCAGGTAATTAACATTACATATCTCTTGTTGTGGAATTAACACAACATTATGCATACTTTTGACAATAAATAAAATCAGAATTTGTTCTTACTTGCTTGCCTGGGTAAATAAAGGTTATAGAAATGTAAAAAAAAATTATTTATTTATTTTTATAAACCGATACCGATATTTTCCGATATCACATTTTAATGCCGATATCGGCCGATAATATCGGTAGGCCAATAATATCGGACATCCCTAGAATAAATGAACGAAAACTCCACTAACACACTGCAGAATGGGCTAGCCCATACACACAATGTTAAGGGGATGCAGACCAGAGAAACACCAGTCCCGCACACAATTCATAGATTCACAAAAAGCACACCAGCCCTAGGCCTCGGCCCATCCACCCATGAAATGGTAAACAAGCCCCCGTCAAAACTCCCAACAGTAGACACCGATTGACCGTCAGCATGAATGGTTAAGAGGAGGGAAGACCTTTTAAAAAAGACAGCCCTCGGCGGGGAACAAGAACGGAGACCCTGCATTGTAGCATTAGCATTAGCCGCGCGCACTAGGATAGCTGGGAAAACACCCAAAACAGAGTCATGACGACCATGTTTTCCCAAATATCCTGCCCCTCGCGCCAATACACAACTAGGCTGTCTCACGGGACAACGAGCAGTATCACAAATGCTAGCATTAATGCCTGGCAGCGCAGGCCCTACCTGTGCGCGACCTAGCCCGACAGCTAGCCGCCGCGCAACGTCCCTCGGTCCGCTGTCACGAGATGAGGAAACCCAGGACAGACCCGATGCGCTGTTAGGATGTGCCGAGAAGATTCCAGGGGCTGGTGAATCTCCGGCGAAAACCCAACATTGTGTAATTTCTCTCTGCATTTCATAACAACTAGTTCATGGAGTGCACTGCAGCATCCATGATGGAAACAAAAAAAAGAGGAAGGCGGAGTGTGACCATGTCCGGCGTCTTATAGGAGGACGCCGGGGCGTGGCCTGGTCAGGTGCATGGGTGCATTTGTTTTGTTCATGAGCACAGTAGGTGCTGGAGATAAGAGATATCTCATTATGGCGAAGAGCGAGACGCGATTGCCAGTAATGCTATATAACCAGACCTGAAAACTGATAAGAGGTGAAAAAGGTAACATGTTTTTGTAAACCAAACCCCTGTAGGGGTGTGGGGGCATGAAGAAAATCGTTGTGATTTCAACATGTAAACGAAGCACTCAGAGAAGAAATAAAGGGAAAGGACAACCCGGGTCTGACAGCACTACAATTACATTTTCACATCATAATATCATAACGCAGAGGCTGAGATCCACTTTTTCTGTTGCCGGGTGTTGAGTGTTGATCTCATTTGCATACTCACGCTGTGTGATGTCATACGCATGTTTACGTATGTTACGTTCACGTTTCATATAAATGTAAGAGCGCAAAATAAATCTTTCTCTTTCCGGCATGTGAACCGATGCAAGTAGTCATGTGTGTTCTTTATTATCAAAGACAACTAACCTACTAGCTAGCAAGCATGGCTGCACCACCGCCAACACCGGGAGAATGAATTGGAAGAGCTGTCGTGTGTCGCACTAACCCTTTCAGAAGCATTGTGGTCTGGGCTTGAACTTTCCATGAATGTGTTTCTATAAATCCATTTAGTTAAATCCAGCACTGAATGTATCTAGTGATTATTATACATTTTCGACGACGACAACAACTATTAGCGTTAGTTATTTCCCGGACGTGATGTCACACGAATGCCAATAGACAATTCGTTTTATTAGTGTGAAGTTCTGTGAACGTATACATTTTATCCAGTGCACATTTGGATAGTATTGTAATATTGTGATATCCCATGGATTATATATATTATATAGCTGTTTTCTTTTATACATTTCAACATTTGATTGCTGCATTCATTTTCTTTTTCATTTCATTCATTGTGTTCATCATTGTCGTCCTCACGTCACGTGCTTGGGGCGCTAAATTAATCGCCCTTTAGGCATCATATTTACAGCAAAGACACTGATTGGCAATATTTACGTTGCGGTACATTTATTTTGCCATGTCATTTTTCAATTGGCTGCGTTGCGCACTGACTGGGGCGATGTTTCTAGCGCCCCTGAAGAGAGAGGGGATGAACAGGAAGCACAAACAATGATTTATATAGTATATATTACACGTTATATCTTGCATGAGTAATTATTATTATACTTTTTTTTTATTATATTTTTTGCTGTCGAAATCTACTATTATATAAAAACCACTTTCTACCAGGGGGGGGCGGCGCCCTAGCGCTCTCTATGGACCAGCCGCCACTTTCAGTCACACAGACTAGTCACACAGTAAAGTGAGCCGCACACGGCGGGCGATTTTTGCCAGCCGACCGATTTTTTAAGCGAGGCGACCAACAGAATTGTATCGCTGCCATAGTTATGAATGAGACAACCCACACGGCAGGAGATTTTCGAGCTACGATCGCGCAGAAACTTCTGTCGCCTGGCTAAATATCGCCTCAATCCTATTTTTTTAGGCGACGGCAGGCGACACAGCAAGGACAATGAGGAAATAATTACTTCTACTGGTGTATCATTTGTACACCATTAATTTATCAATACATTCATTGATCAATAACCTACGTATTATTACCATGCTACTTATGTTAATTATTATTAACAGGAACAATTTAAATAAATAACGTTAGTTGGGCGGCTGGGTGGCGCAGCGGACATTGCGCTCGTCACCAACGCAAGAGACACCGGGTTCGACTCTGGCTGTCGGCGTTGCCTCCGGCTTGGGCCGGCCGTCATACTAACTCAATTGGCAGAGTTAGCGGGTGGAAGTCGATGGGTGGTAATCTGGACGTTGTGGACAGCGACTCCTACAGGTCGGTTGGGGGACGCCTGCACAGCAGAGACAGGAAAATAGCGGGGGTAGTGTGAGCCTCCCATACGTTACACCTCATCCAAATGAGAGTCCGCGCTGGCAGGTGAAAAGATGTGACAGGCTGCCTCCACATGTATCGGAGGGGACATGTGATGCAAGGCTTCTATCCCTACAACCGACCAGTGGGGGGCATATGCGAGCAACGTTCAAGACAGGGGAAGGGAGAATTGGCACGGCTAAATTGGGATGGGAGAAAAAAAGAAAAAAAAATGTGAAAAAGTTAGTTGGAGAACCTATAGTGGCCGCTTGTCATTAACTAATAAATTGACAATGCGCCACGTACGGTCCGTCCTCCCATATCTCCCGGGGGGAAACAACACCCCCAGCTAAACAGTGCGACACATATATAGCTTATTATACCTGAACGGTTGGGTCTGGTGTGGGGTGCTAAGTGATTGTCGTTGAGCGACAGATGATCGTATCGCCAGGCGACGTCGCTCGCTCGCCGTCTGCGGTCGGCTTTAGTCACACATGCTACTCAGATTTTGAGGAAGTACAGAGAAGCCTCTCCTTCAACAATGTGAAAAGGGCGCTCTGGTGACAAGTTCTGCACAAATAACAATCTGTATAGTTAAAGTCATGCCTCCAAGAGGAGGTAACTGTAGAACAAACATATTTTTGAGTGGAAGGGACCTTTAATTAGTAAATGGAAATGAAAATGTCCTGCTGTACAGAACACACAGTCGCGTCTGGGCTCATTTAGGTTCTGCATCAGACAGTGGCCACAGCATTCATGTATCCCCCCCCCCATCCTCCCACCCCCCACATCCCCACCCCCTGGACAATACAACTTTCTGTTGAGCTGGGCACACTGCTATTCTCACTGCAGGCATGCTAAATAAAACAGGACTGATTGATTGATGAACACTCTCAGTCAACCCAGCATGTGGAAGGAGGGATGGAGGGAAAGTCAAGAGAGAGAGAAAGAGAGAGGGGGGGTTGGGGATTATGGTGAAGTAGAAAAAGTATTGAGCGGGAGGGAGAGAGAGATTAGAGAGAAAGAGAGGAGAGGAGATAGGGAGGAGTGGGAAAGAGCAAAAGAAAGAGGTAGGGAGGGAAATAGAAAGGGAGAGAGAGCAAGAGAGGTAATGAGTGAGAGAGAGAGAGAGAGAGAGAGAGAGAGAGAGAGAGAGAGAGAGAGAGAGAGAGAGAGAGGGAGAGAGAGAGAGAGAGAGAGAGAGAAAGCAAGATTAGGGGGAATCGAAGTGCAGTGGACATTGATAAACAGGAAGATAAAGGGCAGTGTAGGAAGATGAATGCGTCTCACCTATCCACTTGTCAGTCCCGTACCAGGACAGATTGCCCTTAGTGCTGTCGTAGTATCCAATCTTCTTATAGCTCCCCCCTACCGAGGGCCCGCAGACAAGAGAGAGAGAGAGAGAGAGAGAGAGAGAGAGAGAGAGAGAGAGAGAGAGAGAGAGAGAGAGAGAGAGAGAGAGAGAGAGACAGAGACAGAGAGAGAGAGAAAGAGACAGGGTCACCACACTATAAATGCGCACACACACACAGACACACATACTGGTATATATATTATATATATTCCTAACTCAAAATGTCGCCTGCCAGAGTGCAATATCTTACGGATTCCAACCCCTGAAACTCAGGATAAATAATTGAACACATTTTTTCATTTCTACCCTTGAATTTAATCCAATAAATTTTTTGATTATTTGACTTTATCACTTTTATTATTATTATCATTATTATTATGATTTCTTGAGGGGAGGGTGTGAGTGAGTCATCTGTCTGCCAGCGATGCTGTCGCGTTTCCCAGCGCTTATTGGTAATTGTAGAGTAATATCCCAGTACAACAACGCTGGGGTGGGGGGGGGGGGGGGGGGGGGGTGGGGGGGGTGGCCTGAGTCTCTCCTAGGCTCTACCCAACCCCACCCCTGTACCCAGGGCAAAAACAAGCTTAAGTGAAAAATGATCATCTGATCATTAGGCATAATTACTAGGCTCAACTCACAGGCCTCCCCAGAGAAGTGCTACAACATGTTTTAGAGTGAGGGGGGAGATTTGTACTGAGTAGCTGATAATGTCCACGTCCAATGCCGCTTTTCCACTGCATGGTATCTACTCGACTCGACTCTACTTGACCCTACTTGCTATTGGTACCTGGTACTTAGTTAGTTTTCCACTGCAGGTAGTAATTGATTCTCTCTTCTGACCAATCAGTGTTTCAGGTCACTCTTTGGTACCCGTTCTACCCGCTTGGAACCTCGACAAAGCAGGTACTAAAAAAAGTACCCGGTACCAGGCACCATCCGCAAATTTCGGCAATGGAAAACCGAAAAGGCAGAGTAGAGTAGAGTCGAGTCCAGGAGATACCATGCAGTGGGAAAGCGCCATAAGTCTCTCTCCACTTAGCCATGTCCATCCAGAAAAAAGAAAGACGTCCAGCTCCAGTGCTGAAGCCATCTCCCCCTCCCCTTGGTCTCTGGGTTTCCACCTGGGTCCTGCAGACGTCCTTGTGCGTCTCGCTCGTGCAACGGGTGCATCACCAGCTGTCGTCAATCAGTCACACAGTGTTGTGGTCCCAGTGTAGTCACTAAATCCTTAAGCACCAATATGTGGTTTAAAGTCCTCAAGCAACAACATGTGGTTTAAAGTCCTTAAGCACCAATATGTGGTTTAAAGTCCTCAAGCTACAAAATGTGGTTTAAAGTCCTCAAGCAACAAAATATGGTTTAAAGTCCTCAAGCAACAAACAATATGGTTTAAAGTCCTTAAGCACCAATATGTGGTTTCTGTCTATTAAATTTTAGTGTATGTATATATTCTCAGAACTGCACTATTACACTATTTGACTCTGTCTATTACTCTTTTTATTATTGTCTATGTTTAAACCTGAATCAAACCATAAACAAGTTGGCCTGTTGGGATGTTCGATCCTAATGTGAAAAACTGTGATTTTATGTCTGCACTTTATGTGCTCATTTTATGCCTGTCTTTTTTCTGTTGTGAAGCACTTTGAGCTGCAATTTCTGTATGAAAGGTGCTATACAAATAAAGTTGTATTATTATTATTATTATTATTATTATTATAAATCTCAATTCCGAGTCGAGTCTCGAGTCCCCAGTGTTCGAGTCCGAGTCCAAGTCCGAGTCACCAAAGAAGAGCCTGAGTCGAGTCCGAGTCCCCATTACCCTAGTCCGAGTCTGAGTCATCAAGGTTGAGTCCACTCCACTCTGGCAGTCAAAGAGCTGACATACAAATAAAAAAAGGTCTATCATTAAACATAAAATGACACAGTGGTCACTAGGGGTGGAGGGAAAAATCGATACTGTATCGATACAGGGACGCCAAGTATCGATATTTAATTATTCAAAAAAATAATAATAAAAAAAAAATTGTATAAGGAAGTTGCATTGTTCATTTCAATAGCTGTAATAGTACAGTAGTCCACACACACGCACACATGTGCATTCAGTTAAGTTGGAATATGACTGTAATACAAACAGTTCAGTTTGTCAGGTACAGGATTGCTTGAGAAAATACCATGTTCTGCAATAAAAATTATTGAAGTGAGATGAACAGACTGAACTTTATTTTATTAAATCAAATCAAATCAAATAAAATGTATTTGTAAGGCCCGACAACACACGTTAATGTCCCCATGGGCCAGACACGTCTTCTTTAAACAAGTCAAGAAGAAACATAACAAGTCAAGAACAAAACAAGAAGACCATAAGGTCCAACAAATTTAAAATAAATGCAAATAAATGAATGAATGCAAACACTCCCAGACATACCCCACGCGAAGGTAAGGAAAAACTCACAAAAACCTAACAATAGGGAAAAATGCACCACAGGCAGAGTGCATGCAATAGCAACTGACCATTTTGAAAGATTAAAGATAGAGCTGATAGCGAATCTATTTGAGGCACAAGGGCGGCGCAAAGAGGGTCGCGTCCTCCCCGTCTTAATCACGGATAGATAAAACATGTTGACAAAGTTTTACTTTGCAGTTGAAAAAAGGTAATAAATCGCAATATTAATATCGCAATACTCAGCATATCGCAATATATTTAGTATCGCAATACTATCGTACCGTGACTCAAGTATCGTGATAGTATCGTATCGTGAGGCCTCTGGTGATTCCCACCCCTAGTGGTCACCATTTCAAAGCGAGGTTATTTACTTTGTGACACAATAGTCACACAAATGCATCTTATGCCAAATGATTAGGGCCTATTACCAAAAAATAAATAACTGTATTTATCAATGAACAAGTCCGAGTCCTTGTCTGCACCTTCAGAGTCTAAATGCAGTCAATGTTCAAATCCAAGTCCAAGTCCAGGTCATCAGTGCTCAAGTCCAAGTCGAGTCACGAGTCCTGAAAATCAGTCCAGGACACGTCTATTCGAATACCAACGGAGTTGTGCGTTTTGCGAAACTGATTGGCCACTGACGTTTCTGGTCATGTGACATGTGCACCAATCGTGTGACGGCAAGTTCTTTTGACGAGCTGTGTCTTTGCCCATTTCCGCGTCGAACAGCCTGCAAACTACCTAACGCCTAGTTTATCACTGGTTAAGCTTAGGCGACTCTTTCGAAGTTGGTTAAGGTTAGAGTTTGGAATCAGGGCTGGCGTTCTATCGCCCTGCTCTAAGACAAACTCTAACCTTAACCAACTTCGAAAGAGTGCCTAAGCTTAACCGTCAAAAGAACTTGCCGTCACACGATTGGTGCACATGTCACATGACCAGAAACGTCAGTGGCCAATCAGATTAGCAAAATGCACAACTCCGTTGGTATTCGAATATAGGCGTCCAGGACTCGAGTACTACAACACTGCAGTCACACCCCCTTTTGTACTTATGTCTGTTTCCCCCAGTCAGTCGGTGCTTGTTCGTCAGTCTGTGTTCGGTGTTCCTGATCGAAAGCCAGCCGCTACGTTTATAGTTATTTTATGTCCGTCTTGCCAGTGTAGCTAGTGAGAACAACCCGCCTGCCTGCTCCACTACATTAAATGCACCAGCTTGTTGGCTTTCACATCGTCTGTCTCCTGCAATTTCATTGCACTGCACTTGGATCCACACCAGAACCACACCTTACAGCCCGAGACCCGGCCTCGCTCCACCAAACTGTCTTTTTCTGAGAGGAAGGAAAGGAAGGAAGTGGGGTACCAGACAAATAGAGGAAAACAACATGCTTCACCTTCCTCCTCTCCCTCCCAGAGCCTTCCAGTGAGGTGTCATAAATCTTACAGCTTGTCAAGAGACACAAAGGTGCAGAGAGACTGAACACACGAACACAGGCATGATGATCAAAACACAGCCAGTGAAACGCTTGCCTCTTGCAAGGCAAGAGCCCAACAACACCAGAGATAACTGGCTGCCACGGCCATGTGATTGAGAAGGTTGGCGGAGCCCGACAATCCACCTTTTGTGACCATGCCCCTAACCCGTCGTTAAGTAGTAGAAGATGTTGTTTTTAGTTTCATGAGGATAACACCACCGGGAGGCCAGATGACTCCGAACTTGACCGGCCTCCTTGCTATGGTAAGGCAAGCATAATTGTCAAGTTTGGTGGAAATCAGAACAGGAAATACACTAACTATTTAACGTTTGGTCTGATGGTGGGACTACAGGGATGAGGTCACCAAAATATTATTTCTCTAGGGGACAAGAATGTGCACAGCAAATTAGAAAATATTTGAAGAAAGGGTATTTAAGATACACCAATTCTAAAATCGAAGGTTTGGCCTGTGCTAGAGAAAAGGTCATGGGGTCACCAAAATCCATCCTTCCTACAGGGGTCATGAACATCAACATGCACTGCAAATTTGAAATTATTTGAATGGAAGCTGTTAGAGATACACTAATGTGAAAATGTAATGTTTTGCCTGATGGTGGCACTAGAAAAAAAGTCATGAGGTAACCAAAATCAATAGAATTCATCCTCTAGGAGTCATGAATCTGCACCACAACTTTGAAAAGATTCAACTGAAAGCTATTAGTTATTGCATTCACAAGTTGGATATGAATGTTTGGCCAGGTGGTGGTGCTAGAGCAAAGGTCATGGGGTCACCAAAATCAATAGGCTTTAATGTGCAATAATAAATGTGCACTATAAATTTTAAATTATTCGAATGAAAGCTATTTCAGTTATCACGTTAACATGAAAACGGCTGTGGCGGTCGGGGTAAATCCATAATATCCAGAGATATAATGAATATAGGAGGGAAGGGGTATGGGCTAATATCTGATGAAACAATACTGACACCCTGTTACCGCCTTCTGTTGCCCCCCAGGTCCGGAGGGTGAGATGAGAGATGAAAGCAATGACAGCTTCAGCAATGACAGTGCTATTTTTACCAAACACACCTCACTTACTCCCCCCCCCCCCCCCCCCCCCAGTATTCGTTCTTATCACCATGACAACCCACCCCCGCCATATACAAGTGAAGGTAGTCAAAGTTGACCGTCCCCACGCTCATGACATGTTTCTACTTGAGACTTCAATCTCCTTAGTCAATGACAAAAATATATATGCGTTGGACTGTGACGTCAGAGGAGACACTACAGGCTGCGCTGGAATGCACAGACTGGAATGTGTTTCGTGATAACACAGCCAACCTTAACGAATACACTGAAACGGTGCTTGACTTTGTCTATACTCTGGTAGAAGAAACAATCCCCTCTACCACAATTAGAATTTACCCAAATCAAAAGCCTTGGGTAGATAAAACCGTCCGTGAGGCTCTGAAAGTGCGCACCTCAGCATACAACGCCGGGCTTGTGACAGGCAACATGGATGAACACAAGATGGCAAGATACAACATCAGGAGAGCAGTAATAGAGGCAAAACGGCGTTACAGGCATAAAGTTGAACTTCAGTTTGAACAGGCTGACTCTAGAGGCATGTGGCAGGGCCTCAGAACGATGACAGATTACAAAGGCACCTACCTCAAGCTGAACAGTGACATCTCCTTAGCAAATGATCTCAATACCTTCTATGCGAGGTTTGAGGCGGTGAATAACAACACCAGCCTACAAACCACTGCAATGGAGGGGGGGCGCTGCTGATGGAGATTCAGTGTTCAGAATAACAGAACATGAGGTGAGGAGGACCTTTAAGAAAGTGAATATCAGGAAGGCAGCAGGACCGGACGGCATCCCCGGCGGCGTCCTAAAAGTCTGTGCCGACCAACTGGCCCCGGTATTCACTGACATATTTAACCTGTCCTTAGAACAGGCTGTCATCCCCACCTGTTTGAAGAAGTCCACCATCATCCCTGTACCCAAAAAATCGACGCCCACTTGCCTCAACGACTACCGCCCTGTAGCTCTCACCTCCATAGCCATGAAGTGCTTTGAGAAGCTAGTGAAGGGCTACATCTGTTCCTCCCTCCCCATCAACCTGGACCCCCTGCAATTTGCATACCGCCCCAACAGGTCCACGGAGGACGCCATAGCCCATGTGCTGCACACAGCAGCATCACACCTGGACAAGAGGCAGGGGAACTATGTGAGAATGCTATTCATCGACTACAGCTCAGCATTCAATACCATAGTCCCCTCCAAACTCATAGCCAAGCTCAGGGACCTGGGCTTGAACTATGACCTCTGCCAGTGGGTCTTGGACTTCCTGACGGGCAGACCCCAGGTCAGGGCTGTACACTGCGACGAGATGATCGCGAATTGCCCCTTTAATTGGCCGTTGCGATTGGTAAATATTATCTGGGGGCGGGCTTGCGAGTAGTGCTTTCAAGCCTTGCATTCGCATTTCACTCCTAAATTATCCAAGGCGTGTGATGACGCGATGACGTCACTCACGCGAGCTGAGCAGTGAGCACTCAGCAGGTATGATCAGCGGGAACAATCGACAATGACGCGAGTTTCTCCTTCTCTCACCGGCTGGAATATGGATTATAAACACTAACTGAATCATATTCAATTCACCCAGTTCTTCCTGTGGGACTAGTTGGCGGTGCCAGCAGGGGGAGGCGGTGGCAGGCGGAGCGCAGGAGGAAGGCGTCGAGGAGAAGCAAGTCACCTGAATGGAAGTGGAGAGAAACAGTCTCTTCGGCGTTGAACGTGAACCTGAGAGGACGTATCGTTGAGGAGCCCCGTCGTGGAGCACACGGGGGAATGTAATTGGACTCAAGTATATTTCGTGTTATGATAGAAATATAAGCGTTAGTAGCGTGTTGAACATCCGAACGGAACAACCCTAGTGATACAGCGGGTTATACTAGAAGTAAGCGGTATATTGAAGTGGCTAATGCTAACTGTATCCCCTCCAGCGAGGTACCCACGGCAAGCGTCGCCTGAAGAGAGCTGGTGGTTAGAGGCACCGTGCGCTGGCTGCATGTTCGTTAGCAGGAGGGCCTTCTCAGACCCACAGAGTAGCTTCAGTTAAGGTAGCCTTCAGATTAGCACGCGCGCCAACCCAGCTCGCCTACCAGCAGCTTGTCAGCACCGGCAGCTCAGCAGACCAGCAGCAGGCTTCGGTTCGACGGAGCAGAGGACGCCGCCTCTCCAGCAGAGGTCGCCACAACACAGCACGCGCCTCCAACCTGCTACTGACCCCCTGCCTACCACAGCTTGCTGGCTCTTGTGACGAGAGCGTTCAACGCCATCTTACCACCCGGACGGGTGGTGGTGAGGGCGGGGCCGCCATCTTGGCTAAGTACAGTGGCACTTCGGTACATTGCACAGTGTGTCACGGCCTACGGGCGAAGATAATGGTTGCTAACCACAGTGTATAGGGGTACCCCCACAAACATTTCATGCCGGCATTAGTTAGGACTTTTGTTTGGTAAAGTGGGCCCACATTTTCATTTCATTTTGAGTGTAATAACATGTATGTTCATTCATATTGATTTCCCATCCAGTTAACCATTCTCTTCTTGGGGGTAACGTAACGCTGCCATATATGTAAAGCCTTAGAGAGGTATTATTATTGGTACTAGCCCAGACGTGGGTAATGAGTCAGTTACATTTGAGTCTGCAATATCTGGGTCTATTATCTTTGAGTCTGCAATATCTGAGTCTATATTATTTGGGTGTACAATATCAGTTGTCTGCAAGGTATTGAGTTACGACTCGAATAATAGGAGAACTACATTTCATTTGACTCATTGCTATTTGATATTTGTAACTGACCAGTCCTTAAATAACACTAAAAGATGTAGATGGGAATCTTGTGTGTGTGTCAATACCTGAGCCTTAACACTAACCCTTTTGGTGCGGGTAACGTTAATGCAATTAACCCTTTCTTACCTACCTTCCCCTTCCAGTCATTAAGGTCTCTAGTGGTCATTGAGGGAGGGAACTGCTTGGGGGGAAACGAACATTGTTATTCATCTACCAGTCACCAGGTGTGGGAGGGCTAACGGAGGTATTGGGGGAAGTGAGAGTGTGTTGGGGAAATACTGCTGACCGCCCTGGAGAGGCGACAAGACCAGAGCACCGAACCCAGGTTGGTAAATCCCGGGCCCCATCCACTCCTGCTGCCGGCCTCCAGTTTGACGCTCCAGGCCCAAAGACGAGGGGGCAGTCAGACTGAGCTCTGCTGCGTCCTGCTACCTTGTGACTGCCAGCAACCGTTCCCACAAAATCCACCCTGCTACACATGCTATACTATTTTATTTCATACTTATCTTGTCTAGCACAGTCTCTGGAGCGTACCAGTAAGAAGCATTTTGTATAAAAGTATTCTGTACTTCTGTATGACAACTATTAAAGAAACTTGAAAACTTGAAACTAATTACGGAAGAAAGCAAGCTAAGACAAAAATATAGGTTTCAGAGTGGGCACAATGGCGGCAAACTAATATATTATACAGTGTGTGGAGACTTTTTGCGATATGTTTCTTAAAAGACCAATGAACACAACACTCTGTAATTGGACCCATGTCAAACAGACCTCAGACTGTCAGGTTGGGAAATCACACCTCCTCCACCTGACCCTGAGCACAGGTGCCCCTCAGGGCTGTGTGTTGAGTCCTGTCCTCTACTCACTATTTATTCACCCATGACTGTGTACCTGTCCATGAATCCCACACCATCATTCAATTTGCAGACAACACCACAGTGGTAGGCCGGATCTCTGACAACAACGAGGCGGCATACAGGGATGAGATCCAACTAGGGATGTCCGATATTATCGGCCTACCGATATTGGCATTAAAAAGTGATATTGGAAATTCGGTTAAAAATGTTTACTTTTTATTTTTTCTTTACATTTGTTTAACCTTTATTTACCAGGCAAGCAAGTAAGAACAAATTCTGATTTTGTTTATTGTCAAAAGTATGCATAATGTTGTGTTAATTCCACGACAAGAGATATGTAAGGGATCATTGTCGCAAAATAATTGACCGACACAGGGACACGGAGTTTAGAACACAGAGGCGCCTCGCCGAGGTGTTTTAAACGTCAGTGAAGGTCAATTATTTTGCGACAATGACCGAGTATAGCTATACATTATCCCGCTTATTACATGGCTAACTTACTAACAATATACCTAATTCATTTTACACCATCGACAAGACGAGATCAAATGCAGCCGCAGTTGTTCTGTGGCTCTGTCAGCCCAAATAAAGTGATTATTATTATCGCTGGCAGCCGGCAGGTGTGTCTGATTCCACTGATGCAGTGTGCAGTGATGGGCAGTAGCTAGCTACAAGTAGCAACGCTACATAGCTTAACTACAATTCTCAGTAGCGTGCTGGTAGCGTCGCTACTTTTTAACCAGGGTAGCGGTCTCTGTAGCGGAGCTATTTATAGAACGAAGTAGTGACGTAGCGACAAGGAAACGCTACACGCTACTGTCGGGAGAAACAGTCTAGACTAGAAGATTTGTGAGGAGAAAAAAAAACTCCCCGTAAAAAACCCACTATGATTGGTTGGTTGGTTTAGATATGAGTATGACGACTCACGATTGGGTATGGTAGGCCAACACATTACGGGTAGGCCAATCAGAGGCAGGATAGGGCGGGACTCCAACCCGCAAAGCAGGAAGTGAAAATCAAAACACAGACGTACTGAATGAATGCAATTTAACGGATTACATTAACCAGTCCGCGCGAAATGGCAGAGGGGTTCGATGGCATTGATGAAGATGATGATGTCAATAACAACAATGCCTCTCCATGGCCCTATCTGGGACACATTTATGAGTTTGACTGAAAAAACGGCTAAAACATATGCTGCTCTCAACACGTCCAGCACTAACTTGAGAACACATTCAGGTGAGCTGATGAAAATCAACTGTTCCCAAACAGCACACAAGTCAGTACACTTTTTGTCAACAGCTTTAACTAACAGATAGCTGCTATCATGATGATGTTTCACTGTAGGCAGAAAATGAACAATATTATGGGGGTGGAGAAAAGAAAAAAAGAGGGAAAAGCAGTGGTTCTCAACCTGTGGGACAGGACCCCCAGGGGGGGTCCCCACATGATTTTGGGGCCATGGAATGTTTTGTGAGTTACATATTTAAATACATTTGGTCATTTAGCTGACACTTTCATTCAAAGCAACTTACAAATTGTGTACAACAAGTCAGCAGGAGTGGTACATATCTATCAGCCAAGGATAAGTAGTATTGTTTGTCAGTGTCAAGCTTGAGTGTTATACTCTGAGTACATACTGTAGTAGTATAGACATATTAGCATAGTTGGTAGTAGTATATACATGGTAGCATAATACTAGTAAAATGAAGTAAAACAGTTACAATTCAGATATTGAAGAAGTGTGTTTTTGGTTGATAAAGTGGGCAGGTTTCAGAAGATGCAGAGTTTAGGGATAAATAATACATAAAGATAGAATAGAAAAGAAAAAGACCATTACTGCATCAAAAGTAATCAACAAACTATACTATAAAAACTGATAAAACCAAATGGTCTCTTTCTTTTCTTTTGTAGAGGCTGCACCCAGCTAAACTTGCCTTCCTGGATTTTGTACATAATACAAGTTCATGTTAAAAGGATGACACAAAAAGCCAGATGAGGGCTTGTTTCAGTTTTATAATAAACAATCAAACTGAGAATTTTTTTTCCTGCCTATTTGTTTGGTGGAAACTTGATCACGAAGTAAAAAAAAAAAAAAAAAAAAAGTAGTGCCGATGTAGCTAGCTATTTTTGCCATGTTCTTGTAGTGTAGCTTGCTACATTTCTCTGGGGATAGCTTCCATTGTAGTTGAGCTATATTTAATCGAGAGTAACTTGTAGTGTAGCTTGCTACATTTTCCAAGTAGCTTGCCCATCACTGGCAGTGTGTGTCAGTGGGCTTGATTGCTCCAGCTGCGAAAAGCAATAATCACTGGTGATTATTGTGCGTTGCCCATGGCAGCGGTCAGTTATCGAAAATTATACAACGGCATGCAAATTTCTCGATTCTGATTGGCTGAAACAGTCCATTTACACGTATGTATCTGTCACAATCCACGCTCCTGGTCCCAGGACCCGCCCACAACCGAATCACATCACTCCGCCGTGCGGATTTTTCGGAAAAACAAGATGGCAGACAATAATCTTTAACAAATGGATATGTTGATAGCGTCATAACGACTAAATATAAAGCGATTCTGTCACGGCGAATGTCTTAGTCCTTTAAACAATGTTGGATGATGTAATTGATGGGTCATGAGTCATTGTAGAACAAAATAAAAATCGCGTGAATTGATTGATTGATTGATTAATTTGCACATTTTTTTTCCCCTTCCTTGCCAGAGCTCAATCTCTCACACTGTCTGGCTTCCAGACACACTCACTCGGTCGCATACACACACACACACACACACACACACACACACACACACACACACACACACACACACACACACACACACAGACACACACACACACACACACACACACACACACACACACACACACACACACACACACACACACACACACACACAATGTCTTAGTTGCTTAAACAATGTTGAATGATGTAATTGATGGGTCATGAGTCATTGTAGAACAAAATAAAAATCGCGCGAATTGATTGATTGATTAATTGCAATTTTTTTTTCTTTTTTTATTTTTACCTACTTTCAATAGAAGCATCTAAGAATGAAGTTCTATAGAAAGTAGGTCTGCATCCCCTTAACAATTGTGTGTATTGAGCCGTACTGTATTGTACCCATTCTGCATCTGGTAATACAATTTTCAATCAATCAATCAATCATTCCAATAACAACCACTAACTTCATAATTAAAAACTAAAGAAAAGTTGGATGTGTTAGTTGGTTGGATGTCTTAGTTGAAAGGCAGTTGGATGTGTTAGTTGGTTGGATGCCTTAGTTGAAAGACAGTTGGATGTGTTAGTTGGTTGGATGCCTTAGTTGAAAGACAGTTGGATGTGTTAGTTGGTTGGATGTCTTAGTTGAAAGACAGTTGGATGTGTTAGTTGGTTGGATGTCCTACTGAGAACAGTTGAATGCACTTCCGAGCTGCTTCCACATGGAGGCAACTTCTAATTTTTTCTTTTTTGGGAACTACTTTTTCTGGCGGATGGTTTTTTCAATAAATCTTCAATTAATGTGTGTTTATTGTATAGCAATAAGGTTGGATGAATGTGGCAGTTGTATAAAAGCATTACACCACTTGCAGTCGTGATTTGTGAAAAATAAACCATGCCTAGGGGGGCCTAACGACCACCCCTAGGCATGGTTTATTGTTCACAAACCACTCCTGCCCGTGATGTAATGCTTAAATAATTCACCGCTGTCAGGGGCTATTGACCAATCACAATCAAGCATTTCGGCGAATGTTAAAACGCCATGTAATAAGTAATGTTAATTACCTGAAATTATTCAGTTTTTTGGGGGGGGGGGGGGGGGGGAACCCTGCATATATCGGTATCGGTTGATATCGGTTGATATCGGTATCGGAAATTAAGAGTTGGACAATATCGGTATATCGGTATCGGTAAAAAAGCCAATATCGAACATCCCTAGATCCAACACCTAGCAACATGGTGCTCCAACAACAACCTTGATCTCAATGTCAAAAAGACCAAGGACATGATAGTGGACTTCAGGATATAAAAAAAAAACTAGAACATAACCCCATCTTCATCAATGGTGCTGAGATAGAGCGTGTGTCAAGTTTCAGGTTTCTGGGTGTCCACATCGCTGAGGACCTGACATGGACCCTGAACACCTCCTCCCTGATAAAGAAGGCCCAACAACGCCTCTACTTTCTGAGGAGGCAAAAAAAGAGCCAACCTGTCACAAACACACCTCGCCAACACATTTGTTTTTCTGCCAAGTGGGAAGCGGTACAGGTGTCTCCAGGTTGGCACCACGAGATTCAAAAACAGCCTTTTCCCCAGGAATGTAACTCTGATGAACTCTGCACTCTAACCACTTTACCCATCACATGCACTATTACCTGACAATCACTTTACCTGACTACCACCATGAATGCTGCACTTTACCGTATATATACTGTCTCCTATATGTTTCTTGTATTTTTATTAGTGCTGTCAATAGATAAAAAAAAAAGTAACTAATGAATCTCACAATTTTCTGTAATTAATCTAGATTAATCTAGATTAAAAATAGCCATTTTCTACATAAGACCGAAGCTTGTAACAGATTTACTTGAGTAAAATCATGGAATTAATGTAAAATCAACACAAAGAAAGTATATTTAGTATATATTTAGACTATTTTAATAGCTTTCTTTGAATACGGTTTCTCTCCTGTGAAATACAAATGTTCAACAAAACCATCAACATTGACTCAGCTAGACCTCTTTCTTATATCCGCGGTGCTAAGATTGAAGATTTTTCACTCCATACATTAATCTAGATCAGGGGTGGGCAATTATTTTTCCCAGGGGACCGAATGAGCAACTGAAAATATGTTGGAGGGCCGGGCCAAAATTCCAAACTCAATTATGCATAATATACATTTTATTTCTATATAAAAAGCAGTAAATGGCATTGTTTTGACCCCTGGTAAGAGTGTATGTTATTATTTGGCAATTAAAAGGTGAGGTTAGCTTTCAAAAATATCATTTATTCAAATAGAATTTATTTCCAAAATGATAAACAAAATGTGAAACATTAATAACAAAGGGCATTTTGAGTTTCATATACTATTGAAACAAGGATTTTCTTAGATTTCTAAAGACATCACATCATCTTATAGCAAAAATAAACAAGACATGTCACTGAACTGTGTAAAGAAAAGTGTCCCAGTTTTGTAGCCTTTTTTTACTTTACATGCCTATATTAAACATTTAATGTTTTCAGAACTGTGCAAAAAAAAGAAAAAAAATATCAAGTGTCCCATTTCACTTGTTATATTTCCACATTTTAGTGTTCTTCAGTTTTTTTTTTCATTCAGTGTAAGAAATACAGTCTCTGTTGAGCTTTAACAAGTCCATCAAAGTCAGGTTGCATGTCTGAGGTGGAGATGTGAAGCACAGCTGCCAGATGTTCATCAGCGAGAGAGGATCTGTACCTGGACTTGGTAAACGTCATGACTGAGAATGTCTGTTCACTATGTAGGTGGATCCAAAGAGAACCAACATCTTCTGAGCATGTCTCCTCATGTTTGGAAAGTTCTCCTCCTTGAGAGCAGAGTAGAACTCTAGCAGTGATGCTGACTTATAGTGCTCTTTCAGTAGTGAATCAGACTGCAGGTCAATGAGTTCAAGCTGAACAACTATCAACACTGCAGGTAAAGGGAGAGGAAACCAGCTGCATTTCATCCTCAACCTTTTTGAAATCTTGAAAACGCCTTGAAAATTCATCATGCAGTGCTCCCAACATGGATGAGTACCTGTGCCGGTGATCAGCTGATGGTTTGACTTCTTTCAGGGTTTTCATGTGTTTGAGATTGTTGCTGCCTAGTTGCCTTGAAATTAATTGCAACTTTGTCATGAAGGCTTTCACATGGCTATGCATTTTATGAGCAAAAATGCCCTTGCCCTGCAGTTGTGTGTTACTGTTCAGTAGGGATGGGTACCATTCACATTTGAACCGATACGGTACCGGTACCTGTGAATCGATACCGGTACCCAACGGTACCTTTTTTCTGTACTTTAGTCTCTAAAAATTTAATCTACCTACCTCAGTTGTGAAAAAAAAAATCCGAACTTCAAATAACCACACTTTCGGCTTGCCCCGACTGCTTTGTTGTTGAATCAAATCAAATCCTAGGTAAGCGTATATTGTGCGTGTGAACGTTGACATGAAAAGAAAAAAGTAAAAAAAATAATAATAATTATTATCATGTAATCTTTCGCGGGCCGGTCAGAATCATCCCGCGGGCCGTATCCGGCCCGCGGGCCGTACAATGCCCAGGTCTGATCTAGATTAATTTATTTTAATGCTTTAATAAATTTAAATTAATATCCAGAGTTAAAGCATTCATTTTGACAGCCCTAATTTGAATACATTATATTTTTATCTAGGTATTTTAAGTGTCTTATGATGATGACTGTGATGATTTATATATATATATTCTTTTTTATTGATTGCCCTTGTACTGTCTCTGACAGACTATTTCGTTGTGTATGTGCCTTGAATTGAAAGTGAGGGGTGGTGGCGGGGGGAGGGGTGGGGTACTGAGGCCATCTTGCATTCACTGAAATGACAGACTCTATGTGGTGCATTTCATAAAAGCTCATTTGGCAGGCTTTTTGTGAAACTCCCCAACTTTCAATAAAATATTAAAGGAGCCATACTAGCTTTTTATGCACATGTTCGTGTGCCCTCCCCTTCTTGAATGAGAGCGAACAGCCGTGTCACGGGGGAACACTCAGACCCGATTCTACAAGCTGGAAGGAAAGTGGAAAGGAAAGCCCCGGCACGATATGAGGCCCTACACATCCAAAGACGATGTTCTACAATCTGTAACGTTCAGCAACATGCCTGTAAAACATGCAGGGACTTTGTGCGTGCCTGCATGCAAACCACACACCAAACCGCCCTGTACGACACACACTCAATCATCCAGCACCACGAACAGTATGCAACTTTCAAATCATCCTACTACATTCTAACACCATCTAAATAACAGACAGGTGATTATAGCATGTATTTCCATGCTGACTGTACCTTGAAGCTGCTCGATGAGAGTCCAGGCCATTCGAGAGCCTTGGGCGTCGAACACAACGTGACCCTGAAAGAAGAAAAAAGGTGAAACTTGAATGCTGTCATAGTCACGGCGAGAGCCTTCCTCACCCCTCCTCTTTCCACACCATCACGGCAGAAGCCTTCCTCATCCCTCATCCTCTCACACCCTTATATGGGCAGCATCCGGCCCCAGGATTCCCACGCTGCCAGTGGGACACTAATTGACACGGCTGTGAGGGATTCCCTCGTCAGCGAACTACTACTTCAGCCCACGGATCCTGCTCTACCCTCGTCGCAGTATTAACCTAACTTCCTAGGTACGACAATGAACCCTAGCCTTGCTACTCTGTCCTTGTTGAAATACCTTGTCCTAATCTTGTTCTCTCTGTGCCCAGGACCACCGCTCCCGAGACATCACCCACATGGACGCCCCGTGCTGCACAAGGAGTGCACCTGCTCTCGTCCATTGCACATTCTTGTACCTGTCGCACATTCTAAACCTGTAACCCTGTCTGCTTGGTGGGTAAACATTAAAGCCAACTTAAAACGCTCCATTCTCTCTCCTCCTGTGTTCTGCTATTGGGCTCCCTGCCCTAACAGAATGCTGTGACGCCTCTCTCTCTCTCTCTCTCTCTCTCTCTCTCTCTCTCTCTCTCTCTCTCTCTCTCTCTCTCTCTCTCTCTCTCTCTCTCTCAAGACTCAAGATTCAAGACACTTATATAATATAACAAATCCTTTTTGACTGGTATTTTTCCTGATGAAATGAAAATGGCCAAGGTGGTTCCAATCTTTAAAAGTGGTGACATACATACTATATGTATGACATCATGGCAAGCACAGAAAGACTCAGAAGAAGCTTCTATCCCCAGGCCATCAGGTTGCTCAACGAACAATAACACTATGCAACAACCATCAAATGCACTCACAGCACACACATCCACACGTATGGCCGCCTAGTTATAGTTGAAAGTGGGGGTGCAAGATTTCTTTTTATTTATTATTTCTTTTTACCTTTTTTTTTGTTTTTTTTGTTTTTTTTGCAAGGGGTGGTTTGGAGGGGGTCCGGCACGACCCCCTCCACGGCAGATTTTTTTACATTTAATGAACACCTGTATGTGCAATTTCCTGCAATATAGAGCCTTCAATCTTGACCAAAATAAAGCTGCTCTTTTCACTATAAAACTCAGTTTATATTGCAGTATGATAGCTATAATAATAATAACTTTCCCGATCCTCCCGAAGCACCTCCGTTCATATCCCCAGCAGCAGTAGCAACTTGTAAACGGACTAGCAACAACAACAACAACAACAACAACAACAACAACAACAACCATTCCACCACGTTGAGTCCACGTCAACATGAAATATTCACTGCAAGGGCTCTTTTAGCTAACGCTAGCTAGGCACGTATGATAGCCAATTACTATTATAATAATAATAATAATAATAATAATAATAATAATAATAACTTTCCCGATCCTCCCGAAGCCCCTCCGGCCCCGTTCACATCCCCAGCGGCAGTAGCAACAAGCCAACAACAACAACAACAATTCATTGACGCTATCAATAGCCCCAGTCAGCGCGGCGGCTGAATGAATGAATGAATGAAAACTTTATTTAACAGATTGCAGAATGGGTACAATACAGTACGGCTCAATACACACAATTGTTAAGGGGATGCAGACCAGAGAAAGACGTTTGTCTTGTTTACATCAGGGTCCATACTAGCCCCTTTCGTGACTGTGCTGCACAGAGTGAATCCACAGTCACTTGCTGCTCCTCAATGGGAAACCAACCTAGATTTACCCTGAAGGACTGGTTCTGCCCGAACCGTTCGTTATACAAGTATCACAGAGAAATTACAAAGGTGCTCACAGTTGCACGAGGGGTTCGGACAGAGATACGGGATGGTTTGAAAGCTCGGCGTTGCTAATAAATATTTTAAATATTTTTTTATAAACTGCTCAAAACGGCATTATTTCCACCGTTGGGTGATCACAGCGCAGGCGCACCAGGCAACCCAACGCCGGAAACGGTGCAGTGTTGAGCAGTTTATAAAACATATTTTATATGTTTAACTGTGAGCACCTTTGTAATGTCTCTGTGATACTTGTATAACGAACGGTTCAGCCAGAACCAGTCCTTCAGGGTAAATCTAGGTTGGTTTCCCATTGAGGAGCAAGTGACTGTGGATTCACTCGGTGCATCACAGTCACGGAAGGGGCTAGGTCCATACGAGGCAGAGGCTCACCATACGAGAAATATTCAGTTTCAATCTGTTTGCGCATTTAGTATACAGTCACAGTGTTCGACTTACCTAATGATTTGCTCCATTTTGATGTAAACGCAGAAGAATAATCCTCACAATGTTATCCAATATCCAGCCTGAATTTTTTTTCATTGAAAAGACAAACGAGGCATTCGAAAAAGCCGCCTCCCCCAACATGTCGTATACGTCATGCCGAGGAACCGTGGCCCGTGGGCACTGGATCAAACCATTAAAGTGGGGGGTCACACAATCTTTGGAAACTTAAAAACTTGCTATTAAGTGTCATTGCGTATTATTAATTTGATTGAAATTACGTAGTTATGGTTAGATTTATATATTGGGGGGGGGGGGGGGGGTATCATATTTTTCATATGATCAAAAAGTGGGGGAGCAAAATCAGACGTTTGCCCCCCATGTTCAATAGTGGTAGAGAAGATGCTTCGAGTGCTCTATTGCGCAGGCGTCTATGTCCACACGCACACACTCACTTTAAACAAACAACTCACTGCAACACCCACTCTACACACTTTAGAACAACTAAACACACTTTATATTTATTGGCAAAGAATTTGCACTACAACCCATACCTCAGTACACCTTACTGTAAATTGTACCTAAATTGTACCTCATCCCATTTCTGCTTTGCACTATATAGTAGATTGTATATTAGTATATTGTATAGTATATTGTATGGTAACTCAGTTACTTCTACTCTGCATTGAACATTGTACATTATGTACATACTGAACACTTGTGTCTACGTACGTGACTTCTATTTTTTACTTGCTATACTTATTTTATTTTATACTTATCTTTTTTGTCTAGCACAGTCTCTGGAGCGTAACAGAAAGAAGCATTTTGTATAAAGGTATTCTGTACTTCTGTATGACAACTAATAAAGAAACTTGAAACTATATCAAATTATAGACCTATATCATTGCTACCTCAATTTTCGAAGATACTCGAAATTCTTTTTGTAAATAGACTTGATGGCTTTATTGAAAAATATGGATTATTGAGTGACCATCAATATGGTTTTAGGAGCAATAGATCAACATCCTTAGCAGTAATAGATTTTGTGGAAAATATATCAACAGCAATTAATGAAAAACAACCCTCAATAGGTGTATTTATTGACTTACGTAAAGCATTTGACACAATTGATCATTCCCTGATTTTACAAAAAATGGAACGGTATGGAATAAGAGGTGTCACTCATCATTGGTTAAGAAGTTATCTAGATAATAGGTTTCAATATGTAAATATTAATAATACAGAATCACATCTTAGAAGAGTAACTTGTGGTGTTCCACAGGGTTCAGTATTGGGACCCAAGTTATTTATACTTTATTTAAATGATATTTTTACAGTATCGAATATTTTGAAAATTGTTACGTTTGCTGATGATACTAATTTACTTTGTTCAGGGGAGGTCATAAAATAATTATTGAAAACAGTAGAAAGGGAATTGATAAAGTTAAAGAAATGGTTTGATAGGAATAAGTTGTCTCTTAATGAAAACAAAACAAAATATATGGTATTTGGTGGTGTTCCTACCGAAATTGAAAGAGTATATGAAACAAAATTCTTAGGTGTGATTATAGATCACAAACTCTGTTGGAAGCCACATATACAATATATCAAAGGTAAATTAGCCAAATCTGTTGGCATTCTGTACAAAACAAGGGAGCTGTTAAACCAGAAATGTTTGCATATATTGTATTTTTCACTTGTGGTGCCATACATGTCATATTGTGTTGAGGTCTGGGGGAATGTTTATAAAACAAATATAGATCCTATTATTACACTACAGAAAAGAGCTATTAGAATAATAAATAAAGCTAGTTATCTTGAATCGACAAATCCATTATTCATAAAGTCCTGCACATAAAAATGTGTAGATATGGTTTACATAAAAACCTTGGAGATAATTTTTCGTGCTAAGAGTAAGAACCTACCAGCTTGTATTCAATGTCTCTTTCAACCAAGAGAAGGAAAGTATAATTTAAGAGCGTTGTGTATTCTTAAAACATATAAAAAGGTAAGAACTAATGTAAAAGCTAGATGTGTTTCAATTTTGGGAGTTCAATTGTGGAATAGTCTTAGTGGCGGGTTGAAGTTATGTACCTCTCAGGGGAGATTTAAAAAGGCCCTGAAGGATAAAATAATTCAGGAGTACAGTTTTGAGTAAAACATCAAACATTTATTTTCTCTTTTCTTTTTTCTCTTAAAGAAAAGGAAAGAAATTATATCTTGCAGCATATTTTAAAATTGTCTTTCTTATATTAAAGTATATTTCATTTTTAAGAATTGTAAAGGATAGGCAAAAATAAGCATGTGCTTCAGCCTATTCATTGAGTTTGGATTTTGTCTGTGAGCTTACTTTGAATATGTACATTTGTGATTTTATCTTTTTTTCTTTTCCTTTTGAAAGTCCAAACATGTGTGTTTTTGATTTATCTGTAAAGAAAGACCGAAAATAAAACTATTCATCATCATCAAGAGATTCAAGATTCAAGAGGTTTATTCATCACATACAAGACATCAGTGGAGGCTGCTGACCAAATTTTTAGGTGAAGCACAAATTATTATGTTATATTATATATTAAATTATATTTTTAAAACATCCCCCACTGTGTGTCAGTGGTCAGTGGACACAGATGAAAACATATTAACATTAGGTGACAGCGCACCTGACCAGATGAAAACATTATTAGGTGACAGCGCACCTGACCAGATGAAATCATATTAGGTGACAGCGCACCTGACCAGATGAAATCATATTAGGTGACAGCGCACCTGACCAGATCAAAACATATTCGGTGACAGCGCACCTGATCAGATCAAAACATATTAGGTGACAGCGCACCTGACCAGATAAAAACATATTAGGTGAAGGTGACAAGGAAGCCACAGACTCATACCCCCCCGACACTCAACTAACCGCCTCGGACAGTCCTTCATACCAGTGGCCATCAGGCTCCACAACAGTGGGCAGGGACTGCTGCCAGACATTGACCTAGAACTAATAGGAACCCAAGTAGGACAATAACACTACCTTATGCATACTGCACCTTATGTGGATACTGTGATACTGTGAATAATGAATAATGTATATTTCAGTTAGTTAGATAGTAAATTATAACACTACCTTATGCATACTGCACCTTATGTGACACTGTGAATACTGTGAAAATATATTTCAGTTAGTTAGATAGTAAATTATATTGACCTATTTGTTTACACTGCTTGTGTTGTTTTCACTACCTGTACCCCCCCTCCCTTCCCCCATGCTGCTATGATGCCTGAATTTCCCCAAGGGGATCAATAAAGGAATATCTTATCTTATCTTAAAAGGAAAGATGAAATTACCTACCTGGGTTCTAGGGCTGACCCCTATTAATCGATTAGTCGACTAATCGGTCGAAAGGAGCCTTGGTCGACTGGCCAACCTCTTAAGGCCTCTACATGCTACAGCAAATTCAAAGCAACTTCAACACAACATCGGCGCGATTTCAGCGCGCTTGTTGCAGACAGTCTTGTAGACTGTGTTGCGAGGACGTTGCGTACCTGTCTCCAAAATCTAATCTAAAGACCCGTTGCGTTGGTATTGCGTAGCAGTGATTGGTTGGTAGTGAATGGGGGCGGGGCTGTCTGTCACTTCTAGTGTTTTCCTGGCTCGAGACCAAAAGAAAACTTTCTGACAGGAGCTCGAGACCAAAAGAAAACTTTCTGACAGGAGCTCGATAGCTAGTGTATTGTTTCATTACACTTGTTTAATTGTTTGTTTAAAATGAATCAAATGCAGGAACGTATTGCAGAGGAGGTCCGAAAGTACCAACATTTATATAATAGCGGGTCTAAAGACTACAAGGATAGCATTATGACGATGAATCCGTGGAAGGAGATTGGGGAAACAATGGGGATGGACTGGGTTGATGTGGCGATATAACTATATTACACTATATACAAGAACACAAGCGAAAACAAACATAAACAGGGCTATTATTATACTAACGATGTATGGTTGAGAAGGGAAATCCGTTTGTAATTGCTAGAGTGCGCACCTTCGGCTGCCCAAAGTATTCAGGCGGGCTGGGCGCGCTCGAGCCGCACATCCGGGGTACATTTTGTTGCATCATAGGCTGCGCGTTGATTTTGCAGAAGCATAAAGGTAATGTGTCTGCAACACCGTTGCTTTGTCGATGTTGTGTTGAAGTTGCTTTGAAGTTTCTGTAGCATGCAGAGGCCTTTAGTCGAATATAATAATAAAAAAAATATATATATATATTTAAATTTTTTTATCATTCTTTCCAAAAGAAAAGAGGCCTAGAAGCGTGGCTAACACTAATAGCACGCATACCAGAGGCTAACTGCCTACGAAAACAGGCACAGAGGCACTGAAAGAGGATTTCACCCATCTAATGAACACACTAGACTAGACAAATATCAAGATGTATCCATCAGTGGACCAATTGCATGCTTTTGCAGAGGACAAGAAGCCTTCAGTCGACTCCTTCAGACATTAAGCACCCCCCACAGCCCAAATGGAATGATAAAAAAATATATATATATATATTATATATATATATATATTTTTTTTAAGTCGACCAATAGTCGACTAACGGCAAATTTTGGCCAATCCTAGTCGACCATCCAAATCCTTAGTCGGGGACAGCCCTACTGGGTTCCATCCTATAGAGGCAAATCTTTCCTGTGACAAAATGGGATCCAATGTAATAAAACTAAGTCAACCAACGAACTAGATTCCTGTACCGGATCTCCTCTCTGGTAAACAAGAATACCTTGAAGACTCTAACAGGAGCACTCATTCAAGGGTACTACAACTATGCTTGCACCTCATGGTACCAAAGCACCTCAAAGGCACTAAAAACAAGATTACAAACATCACAAAACAAACTGGTCAGACTACTGCTTGACCTTACTCCTAAAACCCACCTCACCCCTGCCCACTTTGACAACCTAGGATGGCTTAGAGTACAGCAACTTGCAATGGGCCTGGTCTACAAGATACACTACACCACTAAGATACCCATGTGCATGTCGAAATACTTCCCAAAGGTCAGTGAATACCACGTCCACAACACCAGAGGGAGTTCCACAAATCATGTTCAACCCAGATAAAATCATTTAAAAAGTAAAAAAAAAAAAAGCGTTTTTTTTTTAATAAAAGAAAAATCGCCATAACTTAGAAATGAGATTGCATAGGTCTATGAATCCACTTCTTCATGTTGCTCAGTTGCTGGTTTATACTTCGGTCCTAATGTTGGCGCAAAGTTTAATTTAGCCTACTGTGTTGTTACAGCTGTACAGCTTACTACTAGCTTGCTCTTTCAATGCTGCCTTGCACACAGTCAAAACAGTCCAGCTGCAGTTCCATAGGTTAGGTTTAGCTGGGGCCAATCTCAAGTTTCTTTATTAGTTGTCATACAGAAGTACAGAATATATTTATACAAAATGCTTCTTTCTGTTACATTTTGTATAAAAGTATTCTGTACTTCTGTATGACACCTAATAAAGAAACTTGAGAAACTTGAGATTGGCCCCAGCTAAACCTAACCTACGGAACTGCAGCTGGACTGTTTTGACTGTGTGCAATGCAGCAATCTCTGATTGGATTTGAAGGTTGTCAATCATTCA
>NC_140168.1:55438113-55445656 GCF_963971535.1 Notolepis coatsorum
CTCACGCTGCCCCCGACACTTCCTGATTCTACTGCGCAGGCGCACCAACCGACCTGTAGGAGTCACAACGCCCGATCCCCACCCATCAGTTTCCCACCCCCTAATACGGCCAATGTGTATTAGTATGAACGACCAGCTAAACTGAAAGCAATGTGGAGCGCTGGGCTCGAACAGTCGAGCCCAGCGCCTCTGCATTTGTGGCAAGCGCCTTTCCCACTACGCCACGTAGCCGCCCCTCAAGTATGTAACTGTTATCTGTGTATTTTATCTTTTTTTTGTTTGACTGGAATGTTAGATTTTATAATGTGAATTTGTATATTTGTATTAATTTTTTATTTGTTTTATTCGTATTTTTTGTTGTACATTTGTATTGTATTTGTTTTGTTCAGGACCCCAGGAAGACTAGAGGCTCTTTCATGTGTCTCTAATGGGGATCCTTTAATACACATAAACATAAACTACCACCACCACCACTACTACCAACACCACCACCATCACTACTACCAACACCACCACCATCACTACTACCAACACCACCACCACTACTACCAGCACCCCCACCATCACTACTACCAACACCACCACCACTACTACCAGCACCACCACTACTACCAACACCACCACCATCACTACTACCACCACCACCACTACTACCAACACCACCACCACCACTACTACCACCACCACCACTACTACCACCACCACCACTACTACCAACACCACCACCATCACTACTACCACCACCACCACTACTACCAACACCACCACCACCACTACTACCACCACCACCACTACTACCAACACCACCACCACCACCACTACCAACACCACCACCATCACTTAGTACTACCACCACCACCACTACTACTACTACCAACACCACCAAAGAATGTGAATCCCTACCCACCTTCAAAACCGCTCTAAAAGAGCACCTACGGGAGGCCGCAATTCAAAACTGGCCCTGGTAAATGTCCTGAAATTAACTTTAGATCTCATAGGCAATGGTACATCATGTAATTACATTTTACTTACTCAGAAGCATTTTATATTACCTACACATAATATCTGGACCACTTATTTGTCAAACGTTTACTCAGAAGTTGTTGAAATGGTCCAACTTTTTTACTGGGGGCTGACATTTTGATTAGGTAAAATATGTCAAATGTGTTATTTTCACTCATTACGTGGCCATTGAGACAGTGAAGATGCAGAGAGGTGGTAACAGGGACAGAATCCTTCTCCAAAGTATTGCGTATTGGATACACTTCCTTGGTACCCTCATTCCCAATGGGATGAATGACCCCACCTGGGTCTTTTGATTGTTGAATTGCCAGAATGCAGGCTGAGGAAGGGCATCTTGTCATGCATGTTGTGTATGTCATAAATGTCAATATGAAATGAAAATGGGGGACCCTGATGTAAACAAGACAAACGTCTTTCTCTGGTCTGCATCCCCTTAACAATTGTGTGTATTGAGCCGTACTGTATTGTACCCATTCTGCAATCTGTTAAATAAAGTTTTCATTCATTCATTCATTCATTCATTCATTCATTCATTCATTCATTCATTCATTCATTCATTCATTCATTCATCTCGCCCGTAACGTCAGTGTGGCAATATATAATTAAGTCAAATTAGAGTGCTGTCCTAGTCTCTTTCTTATGTGTAGGTAATATAAAATGCTTCTAAGTAAATTGTATTACATGACATACCGTTACTGGGATGGTGGTGGTGGTTGCCTGGGAGATCTAAAGTAAATTTCAGTCTATGTTCATTTGCGCGGGTGTGAGATGAAGCGTAGTGGTACATGACTCCTCCCCCAGCCTGCCAGCCCAGTCTGAAGTAATGAATTAACACCTTTAGTCTCAGACAGAAAAACATCCCCTCAATTCAATTATGAAAAAGTATCCCTCCCTGACTCTCGTCTCTTTTTATTTATAAATTTTTTCTTTATTTAGTTTTTTTATTTTATTTACCAGCATCCAGCTGATGTAGAAATGTCACAGCGCCAAGCCTTGGTGTACCACACTCAGGTGCATTTTGACGGAAAATTGGCCCGGGCACAGAGGATGTATGGTGTGTGTATAGGCTATTATCTCAGCTCTCACTCTCTCCCAAAAGAAAATGAAAAGCTGGACATCAACACAGACGGAAGAAACATTTTGGCATTCAGTTCCTGTGCAGCAATTTCTGGGAGGATCTCATTGTATCGTCCTGCCTGGAATAGTAGCATCTCATTTCTATTAGCAGGGGTAACATGTCTGGACACAAGCCAGGGATGAGGATGGGGGGGTTGTTTGGGGGGGGGGGGTGTTGCCAGCGGTATTTGGGAGAGAGAGAGAGAGGGAGAGAGAGAGAGAGAGAGAGAGAGAGAGGAGAGGAGAGAGAGGAGAGAGAGAGAGAGAGAGAGAGAGAGAGAGAGAGAGAGAGAGAGAGAGAGAGAGAGAGAGAGAGAGAGAGAGAGGTTATTTATTGCTTGTACATTCGTCTGGTTTCCCATGTCACAGCCTAGGGGCCGGGCTGTGACAAAGTCATTACCAAGAGAACAAATAGGTGTAGACTAGAGATGGCAAAATCATAACTCAAATGATCGTACATCTGGTCAAATCTGCCCCCCACCCCCACCCCCATCGCCACCTGCATGAGCACTGTCACGAGATCAAACCTTTGATCAATAACAGACGATCCCTTGCATCTCCGCACACTCCAAACCACACCCTGAAAGCCACAGGCAGCGACGCCACAGAATGACGTGTCCTGAACATAAAATACAAGGCTAGCTAGCTAGGCGTTTCAGATCCAGCACAGTGCATTACATCGTACCCCAAAAAGAAGTCACAACCTCTGTGCCTGAATTAGCAAACATACATCCAAGCAACGGTGGAAAAAAGCGTACAACTTCAAAGGACAGCTAATTCAGTTCAGTTCAGTTCAGTTCAGAGTTTTTATTTGCCACATGGAATCATACAATCAGAGTTTCTTCATTACACAATCATAAATATCATTCCATAGACAAAAGGAGGACAGCTAATGACAACACACTTTAGTTAGTGAGACAATACCTCCTCCTCCTCCTCCTCTTCAGATCTCTCTCTCATATGCTTTAGAGGAGGTCATTACACTCGGTTCACAAGATAAGAACAACATGATCGACTGAAGATTTAATATGAGCTATCTTACATTTACATTTACATTTAGTCATTTAGCTGACGCTTTTATCCAAAGCGACTTACAAGTTCTGTACGACAAGCCATCAGGAAGGGCACAACTCTATCAGCTGAGCAACAATGTTCAATCAAAGTGTGAGTGCTACAGTGTAGGTTAGTTTATTAGGACAAGTGGCATGACAGTACGGTTAGTTAGGGTTAGATTTTTTTTTTTATTGTTTTTTTTTTTTTTAATTCAGATCTCTCTCTCATATGCTTTAGAGGAGGTCATTACACTCGGTTCACAAGATAAGAACAACATGATCGACTGAAGATTTAATATGAGCTATCTCTCAGCATGTTAAGTGCAGGTTATGAATAATGACGTGTATATCAATACAATATGCTTGATATGTTATGTGCTCATCTGGTTTATATGAAGGTGGGGAAATGGGTGGGAGCTACTGATGTATTTCGATAAACCCAACTGAAAGGTGTATTATATATTATATATATATATTAGGGCTGTCAGTTTATCGCGTTAATTCGATTAATTAATTACACAGCAATTATCGCGTTATGAAAATTAACTCAAAATGTATTTAAAAAAATATATATATAAAAAATATATATATTTAATTTATATTTAATATTTTTATATCTCATTCATTCCATAAGAACGTAGAATACACATTTACAGACTTTTTTTTTAATATGGTTAATTTGCATGTTCTTGGTATCTGATTCTAGGGACATCTATGGATCTCAGGAATGTATTCCAGTGTCAGAAATACTGTGTCTGTTACTAGGCTTGAGTAAATTGTAATGAACCAAATGAGAATATCAATAATTTTTTTATTATTATCTTTGACTGTGAATAACACCATTCTAAATTGACCAGACCTGAAAAATCTAAGCAAATGAATAAATGGAAGATGATTAAACAGAAGGTTTTGTAGATACAGTACTGAATTCTGCCATCCGGACACATGCTATTTTAAATATGATTATAAAATATAGAATATCAGGCCTAAAATGGTTATGCGATAAATGTGATTAATTAGATTAATTAATTACAAATCCTGTAATTAATTAGATTAATTTTTTTATCGCCTGACAGCACTAATATATATATTGTATATATCACTGTATTATAATAGTAGCTTATTAGGTTGGAGTATTATAATAATGGAGGTATTATAATAGTAGCTTACAAGGTTGGGGTTAGTATTATAATAGTTTAGGAGGTTAGGGTTAGTATTATAATAGTAGTTTATGAGGTTAGGGTTAGTATTATAATAGTAGTTTACGAGTTAGGGTTAGTATTATAATAGTAGTTTACAAGGTTAGGGTTAGTATTGTAATAGTAGTTTACGAGGTTAGGGTTAGTATTATAATAGTAGTTTAGGAGATTAGGGTTAGTATTATAATAGTTTACGAGGTTAGGGTTAGTATTATAATAGTAGTTTACGAGGTTAGAGTTAGTATTATAATAATACTTACGAGGTTAGGGTTAGTATTATAATAGTAGTTTAGGAGGTTAGGGTTAGTATTATAATAATAACTTACGAGGTTAGGGTTAGTATTATAATAGTAGTTTTAGGAGGTTAGGGTTAGTATTATAATAGTAGTTTACGAGGTTAGGATTAGTATTATAATAATAACTTATGAGGTTAGGGTTAGTATTATAATAGTAGTTTAGGAGGTTAGGGTTAGTATATAATAGTAGTTTACGAGGTTAGGATTAGTATTATAATAATAACTTATGAGGTTAGGGTTAGTATTATAATAGTATTTACGAGGTTAGGATTAGGGTTAGTATTATAATAGTAGTTTACGAGGTTAGGGTTAGGGTTAGTATTATAATAGTAGTTTACGAGGTTAGGGTTAGTATTATAATAGTAGTTTACGAGGTTAGGGTTAGTATTATAATAGAAGTTTACGAGGTTAGGGTTAGGGTTAGTATTATAATAGTAGTTTACGAGGTTAGGGTTGGTATTATAATAGTAGTTTACGAGGTTAGGGTTAGTATTATAATAGTAACTTACGAGGTTGGAGGCCCGCGCACCGTCTCTGGGTTCAGCATCACTATCTCCGTGGTGACGTGGCCCTCGACGGCCTCTGTCATCTGCTCCACCGTGACAATTGATGGACGGGTCCTTGATCTTGAACCAGTTGTCAGCATACCAGCCGATCAGGAACCACACATGCTTCTTCCATAGAGCTTCTCCTTGTATACCTGAGGAGGTGGGGTGGGGTGGGAGGTGGGGTTTGAGGGAAAGGAGCGGAAAGTGATGAGCGAGCAAACTAGGTGAGCGAGAAGATATCGCGCTGTGTGGTGAGGGAAGATAACACCCCCAACTACAACAACAACAACAACAACAGGCAAAAAGGAAAATATATAGGAGCATTCAAGCCTGAATTCAACTGTAAGAAAAAGAAAAAAAAAGTAATGTATACAGCAGATACGATATCATCCGGCTCTTCTGTAGAGAGACACAGGGGTAAGTAACGTGACTTTTTCAACAAATCTCATAAATGTGACAAGCTGAATGTACACAGTTACTGAGTTGCACTTCAAGAAAGGAGAAATTCAATGCCTCAAAAAGAGCTGGGTTGGAAATGCCTTTGTAGCAACATACTGTAGAGGAGTAGGTAGGAGTAGGTATATTAAAAAATTAAAACATACCATTGTCTCCGATATCACAACATGTAGGACGATATTTGATTATTAGATGTTACATTATGTGAAGAAATATATACATTACTAGCACTATAGATATAAAATCTACTATTCCTTGAAGAAATTCTGCAAATATTAGATTCCTTTGAAATAGGAACATTAATAATAGGAGAGATTTCAATTATACTTTCAATAAACTATATAGAAGAAATAACATAAGAAAATTCAAAGGGGCCTCCTAAAATATTAACAAGATTTCTAAAACATAACCAGATAGAATAGATACCTGGCGGCTACTATTTACAAATAAATAGTATATATATTCTCATCCACAAAAAAGCTATTCAAGACTAGACTATATTTTTATTTCAAGAATTAAATAACTTAATAACTGCAGAAATCAACAATATAGTAATATCAGATCATGGGCCTGTAACTATAGGATCCAGAATCTATAAACATATATGGGAAGAAATTCTACAGTTTTTGCAAACAAATGTAGAAACAAATCAGTGTGTTACAGTACAGTAAATGTACTTTGGGACACATTTAAAGCATAATAGTGGTATCATAATTGCATATCAGCTAGAAAAAATCTCAGATTTAGAAAACCAGATAAAAAAAAGTAACCATTTGCATATCAGCTAGAAAAAAATGGTCGCCAAAGACAGCGTAAGTCGTTATTGCCCGCCATGCGCTGAACGCCAACAACGGCGTAAAATCGTTTTTGGGATCAATATTAAATTTTTTCTGAAAACGTTTATTTTGTAACATTATCTTAACGTAACACGAACCTAAACTAACGTTACAACTAACCTAAGTTAGTTTAGGTTTGTGTTAACGTTAGATAATGTACAAAATAAACGTTTTCCGCTGCTATAAACGTCGCACTTTTATTTTGACAACCCCAGAAAGGAAGTAATTATATATGCTTTGCGATCCTGGTCTGTGTTAGCTCCGGTTAGCTCAGAGCGTCCGGTATATAACAATACCAGCCATTGGATTACTGTTTTCTAATTGGGGAGGCTTTTAATCGTCAAGGTAAGAGGATTTCAAGTCATGGTATCCATAAACTTCAATCGGTTTGGATCTTTGAATGAATGAGAATGTAAAACACACACGGCGTCACGTTGAAATCACTGGCTGCGCTCATAGAGTAGTGGTTGGTCAAAAAAATTGTTCCGAGTATATTTGCTTATAAAACGTAATTGTCTAATTCAATGATTTTTTTATTTCTCATGTGGTGAATACACAGGTCACAACATGTTTACATGAACGTTTTGGAGTGGTATTTGGAGTGTATCTGCAATCTGTTAATACACTTTTCAATCAATCAATCAAACTATACACTGTAAGGCACTGTAAGGCTCCGGATCTGCCTCACTTCCAGTGATGAAGCTAAGCTATGCTAACGAGCGTCTGTTCCCAAACCTAATGCACGCACAGAGACAAAAAGGTATGTATCTTCTTGTCTAACTCCAGGGAAGATGTTAAATAAGCTAATTTCCCAAAATGTTGGAGTCCCCTTTAACAATTGTGTGTATTGAGCTGTACTGTGTTGTACCCATTCTGCAATCTGTTAATAAAGTTTTCAATCAATCAATCAATCAACATAACAACAAATAAAAATGTAAGACTCATCCAATACAAATGAAAGAACAGAATTTATTATACTCGAGACAAAAATAAATATCAGATACATTAAATGCTAAA
>NC_140168.1:55445856-55638356 GCF_963971535.1 Notolepis coatsorum
AGAGAGGAGAGAGAGAGAGAGAGAGAGAGAGAGAGAGAGAGAGAGAGAGAGAGAGAGAGAGAGAGAGAGAGGGTTTGATTTGCAGATGGAAAAGAAGCTTTTTGAAACTATTCTATTCAACCATTACGGACATAATCTTTTACAGCCCTGGTAAAAAAGCAATGACAACAATAGAAACATGATTTCCTGTTGTTTAGTGTTAAGTCCCGGTATCGTGTTGGTGGTGGTGGTGGTGGACGATACCCATTTGTTTACATTTTGAAGAAGCGTGGTAAAGGAAAAAAGCAGGGAAGGAGCAAAGCATTGAGAACTAGATGGAGATGGACTGATGAAATACAGTAGGTAAACCACACTATAAGAATACATTATAAAAAAACATACTATGTATGGTAAACTGCATTCTGCAGGAGTCAGCGATTCATTTTACCCGGCATTTCACACAAAAACAGGATCCCAAGGGAGCAGGACAAGGTTAGGCACGTTCCAAGGGCACCTGGATTGTCTCCTGAATGTGTTTCATTTTTTTCTCTCTCCGGGGAGCGGGTGGGGAAACAACATTTATCCATGCGGAGGCCAGGAGAGACGAAACGAAAAGCATTTATTTATCCCACCAGTCAGGTCCAATTCTCTTTGATATGTGGGGGGGGGGGGGGGGGAGACTGACAATTTTGTTCTTCTTTTCGTCTTCCATTCTCAAATTCCAGTCAATGAAAAATCAATAAGTAATTTAAATGATGATGTTGGAAAGTAGGGTGCGTGATCATTGATCATTTTCTTGAGAGGGGGGGGGGGGGGGGGCTGGAGCAGTGAAGGGATACAGATACAGGACGTCTAAGACCCAGTTGTGCTGAATGGTTTTGGGTTTACTAGCTGCGACCAGCAGCTCTATAGGTCAGTCGGTCAGTTGGTTGGTCAACAAAAATGTCCCTGCCCCTCTAGCGGCCACAGGTTTCACCCTAGGAGGCTGAAATTTGGTATGGAGGTCAAGTGTGTGTGTGCTGTGTGTGTGTGAAGGTGTGAAGGTGTGTGTCTTCATGTTAATAGACCTCTCCTGCATTGTCATAATTTTGACAAATCTCTGGTACCTTTTTTCCACCTATAGCGAAAATGAATGGTGTTTTCCTTTCCCTTTTAACCTGTAATTCTGACTGTTAAACTGCATGTAGGGCGAGAGGTAAAATGACGTTGTACAGGAGGATTGTGTGTTTTGTTAACTAGTCTAATTTAAATAAAAATGTCTGACCTGGAATGCAATGCTAACGGTTCCTGATTATTTTTGGCTAGCAAGAAATCAGCCAAAATACGTCACCTGTGAGAACTCTATTGGCAATGTGAGGGGCCTATCGCAAAAAGGGTTGCAGCTATTACGAAGTTGCACTTCTTTCCCACTAGATCAAATCAATGTCATTCCATGTCATCGAGTAGAATGGGGGAATCGGACAACCTTAAAAGGGAAATTCCACCGCAAAACATTGAACTAATTTACCAGATTGAGGCATAACTGATTAATTCTCTCGATTCTGCGATTTCTGCTCAGAAACATCGGTCGCAGAAGGTGCTAATTTGGTAGAGCCAGACGTCATAATGACACTCTACCATCACTCAATTTACAAGAACTACAATAGGCGGATAATATGAATTTCCTGATACCTTGATTGTCTATCTCGATCAGCTTCTCCCTCTCTCTCTCTCTCTCTCTCTCTCTCGCAGAGTGACCAGAGACAGAGAGTAACCATAATTAAACGTGCAGCCCTTCCCCTCCTTGTGTGTGTTTGGTAGGAGGGGTAACTCTTTCTGCGTTGTTGGACGCTCGCCCCTTTTTCGCTTCAGTGTTGTTCTTTGTAGAGCAGAAAGCTGGAGCATGCTTTACAAAGCCCAGTAGTTTTAGGGTTATATCTCTGGCCTGACGATATGTACTCTGGCTGTTACGAAGGATCAGATTAAACCGAATATATATATTTATTTATTGATATATATTGCATAGTATTTGTATATCGTTTGATATCCCCTGTATATTCCTTGTACATATACACGGAATATCCCTTTAGCCCAGACCATAATAGTTCATTCTCCTATTGGACAGCGGTCCACCGGCGCCAGGGACCGGCCCCCGGAGCCAAGTTCAAAGTCACCGACACGACATGTCTGTACTTGCCCCGGCCCTGCCCAGGGATACGGCGACAGAAATGAGAGTGGCACTATTTGTTCACCGTGCGTATAAATACGGCGCAGGTGAATGTAGAAGCCCCTTAGCCCCTTACCTCCGTACCCTTCGTCCTTAGTATGTTACCGATAAGGTGAAGCCTCACCCACGATACAACGTGCGGTGAAGTATGGCCTGTTTGGCCTCAGAATAGAGCATCGAGACCGCGTGCGAATTAGTAACTGAATTGTCAGAGTTTGGCGCTATACCGTCGAGTGCGACATATTTCTATTGAGTCTTTAATAGTCTATTTGTGTATAGTGTATCGTGCGGTTATAATTCTATAGTGACCAGCATCTCCAACGCTTTCTCGTATTAGCTAGAGTTCTTATCCAGGCTGGGCCGACCGCATGGCGCTTTCACCCGAGGAGACCTAGGCGAGAACTGTATGGACATGTACACTGGATTAATCTACCCGACGACTACATAGCCTTTGCGGCTGGAATATATTTGCTTTGGTACTGTGATTTATGGAGCGGAGAACCAGCCAACGCTGCACGTGTTGGATTTACCCCGAGAGGAGTCAAGTCGAGTCGGCGCTCAGAGAGCCTGAGGCCGCCTAGCTTTCTTCACTGTAGAGCTACAGTCTACAAGAGAACCAAGCTGTATTCGTCTGTGGATCAAGAGACTACTGCACCGGCTTCTGTACCTGAAGTCTCCCTAGTCATCGTTGACCAGACGTCCTACTACCGACAGATCTTCTACCCCCTTGCTGGCTTACAACCAGTGGGAACCCCTTCCAGTATCTCCCGCTATTACTAGTGCACCATAGATATAATTCCCTAAGATTCAGGTTGTATAATTACCTCCTGCGTAACCAGAGAATGGACATTCGTTATTGATTTGCCTACGCATACTCCTTTGCCTTACAAGTGCATTCAAAGAATAATGTAAAGTATCCTATGTACCTTTTGCTCCATTAAATACTTGATTAATACCTTTGACTGGAACCGATTTCATTGTGGGAAGTGTTCATCATATTCATATATCGTGTACTGTATGGCCAGTAATTAAAGTACATAAAGCGGTAGTGGTTTAATGATACCATACTTATCAATACAGTCAGGGAATTGTACCCCTCAGTTACACTGGCTGTGAGCTCATTTTACTCTGTAGTAAAGCAACTTTCCTACAAATACCCAGAGTGGAATTTCCCTTTAAAATTGGAACCTGATTGTATGTGATTAAGCTACAATCCTGCAGATAGTGTGGGCAACACTCCCTGTACGAACACACATACTGTACTGTATCTGTGTGTGTGTGTGTGTGTGTGTGTGTGTGTGTGTGTGTGTGTGTGTGTGTGTGTGTGTGTGTGTGTGTGTGTGTGTGTGTGCGCGTGCGTGTGTGTGTGTGTGTGTGTGTGTGTGTGTGTGTGTGTGTATTAATCAGACAAGGTCATCTACAGTATAATTGGTTCCATGCACATTTATCTTTTAATGTGTGGGATCTCATCTAAAGCATCTAAAATATACATCTATATTTAATAGATAGTTTTTTTTCCCGCAACCAAATGACATAAATTCCATGGGACATTGAGGTAACGTGATTTCACAGGCCCCCCCAATTAACGTCTGGGCAAGTGAGTCCAGCTGACGCCTCGTATTTCTCGTAATAAGCGTAAAAGACAGGAATAAGCCCTATTATGTGCACAGCCTGAGTGTGTGGGTGTGGGGGGGGTGACACTATCAGCAGATGGACACATGGGGCCGGTTGTCTCTTATGTTTGGGGATTTCAAAAGCGGCTGTTCGTACAGCAGAATCTCTGACCTCCTCTCTAGAAGCGCAGTTCCAGGCTTCGCTCCTACTCCACAGGAGAAAGGGCCAAGCAAGAGCCTTCTGCTCCACGAGCTGCACAGCTGAGTCCTAGTATTGCTTCAAATGGACTGCATGCACATAATATGCATAATACATCAATAAATAAATCAAAGCCTGCGGCAAGAAAAACTATGTGTTTTGGAAATGGAACGGTTTAGCATTGATGTCTAATATGCCAAGTGGACAGATAGGATTAATCGACAGACACGGCATCCGGGTGCAACTGTGGCCTCGCTTATTGGAACATCAAATAAAAAGAAAATTATTTGTGGTTATGGTGAATTGCATCTCTGTCATAGGAATAAAATAAGTTAATTGCATGTGGGACCTTGAGTGGGTGACATTACCCTCCAATAAAAAACCTCTATTTAAAAGATCTAGACGACAAAAAATAAGGCTTAGAAGGATTCCCGGCATAATGAATTAACTCGTATTCGACAATAAGCGCACACGATAAATTCAATTAACAATCACTTTTTGAGGTCAAATAATCAGCTATGGTGAATTTCAGAGTATAGCTTTAATTACAGCCGTGGCAAAGAGAAAAGAAAATGACATAGTGCTGGACCACTTTTTAATAGCTAGGCTGATTTCCGACCGCGGGGGTCACAGAGGTCAATCCATCAATAGAAGGAAGCCGACAATAAAAAAGTCAGTTTATGTTCTTCCTTCAGCAGGTCATGATGAAGGTTATCTGGTGACGTGTGGAGGGTGAACACATCCATCCTGGCGTCGGAAACGCTCAGACATCTGTTGCGGTTCTCTCGCCCAGCCCATAATGACCAGCCCATAATGACCAGCCCATAATGACCAGCCCATAATGACCAGCCCATAAGGGCGTTCAATCAGTGGGCTCACTAACAGGGGACAGGGCGCTGGGGGGGGGGGGTTGGAGAATGTTGCCCAAAATCAAATAAATCGGTTTGTAAACAAAACAAGCAGTAATCCGAAGCTCAACGCGTGGCAAGTGACTCATTGATTTATCCCCTGCAGCACTCTGGGGAAATCACTTCTAAGGTCTAGGCCTAGGGCATTCAAATGAGATGGCCCCTGCTGTATCTGCCCCAACCCCCCCCCCCCCCCTCCAACATACGCACCACCCCTCTCTCACACCACATCCACTCAAATGGGTCTTTGGTTTTAACAAAAGGAGACACCAAAGACAGATATTTAATTAGGTTTGTTCTCTCTGTACTCACTCTCTCTCTCGCTCTCTGAAGATCTTGGGGGAAAGTATGGGGGAATAACTACATCCACTTGTAAAGGGATTTTCTGGTTGGTCTGCCTCCTGACGACACATACTCCTGTGCTCTGAGCAGCGTCGCTGTCCGTGGTGCTGAATGGTAATCAGTAGGAGCTCCATCAGAGAGGATTTACTCCCAGCGTCCACAGAGTTCCACCTCTCATCCTGCAGCTGGCCGGAGCAGAGCTTGTCTGGTGCTGCGAGGGCCTGTGATAGATGGCTGCTCTGACTAGAGCACTTCTTACATTTGGCTAACTGCACTCATTACAGTATGCTTTTCTCACCCAGATGGACTTAAAAAATGGCCCAGCCATCCATCTGTTCCTGTGTTTGTGCAATGATAGTGGGTGCATGATCTTCCCTTTCCTCTGAGCCAAATCTGTATTTGTTTGAACTGCAGTTGTCTTGGTTACTGTTGTCATACCAACCTCTACACACCCCCTCCATTACCCCCCCCCCCCCCCCCCCTTCAGTCTTTTGAAGTGGGGTTCCAATGCAGAGCATTTTCGGCCAATCAGAGCGATGGTTTTAAAAACACCAGCCAGTCATAGTTCGTTTAACATACTGTTATGTGTTGTGTTGGTATGTAGTGTTTGAATGCAAGGAGGAGGGACCAATGTGGGAAGAGAGAGAGACAGAGAGAGAGCGAGAGGGAGGGAGGGAGAGACAGAGAGCGGGGGTGGGAGGGAGAGAGTGTGTGAGAGAGAGAGAGAGAGAGAGAGAGAGAGAGAGAGAGAGAGAGAGAGAGAGAGAGAGAGAGAGAGAGAGAGAGAGCGCGAGCGAGCAGGCAGGGTGAATTGAAAGCCAATGCAAATGGTAATGGGACATCATGGGAGTGTGAGGTGACTAGACAGCCATTAGAGGAGTGTAGGGATGTCTCGATGTTCACAAGCAAATACCTCACTCACTTATGCAAACCATATGCAAACATGCAGAGCGATGCAGCCATACGGGTGGTATATAGAACATTTCTCTGGAGACATAGCCCTATTTAAGGACCAGCTGGTGTTTCTTTAAAATACACAATAAATAGTGGACAGCTTATTATCCTAATTATGACATAACAGAGATGTGTAAAACCTAATGACGTATACGTAGAAGCATGGACAAAAATAAGTCCAGTATAAGTCAGCAATTATGAAGGATATGCAGTTTTAACTTCGACTAATGATAACATATCATGCCACGGCGATTCTTGCAAACCGACGTAGCAACAAAAACAGGACATTTCAGGTTCTGCAAATGGAAGTCGTTTGTAATACCACAGTTGTGCAGTTTATTGTTAGTTAGTAGAGAGTGCTATACTCACCATGCTATCGTAATGGATCAGTTCCAGCTCGTAATCCGGCAGTATATCGGTCCTCTTGTTCACCAGGTCGAGGGCCATCTGAGCGGAAGGGAGACATGCTTGCCCGCCGGGCCAGCCGCCGCTCATGGGGAAGAGGGCTCCGATGTAGAGCTTCTTCTTGCCTAGAGCCGGGCAGGACCAACATAGGAGTAAAGTCAGCGAGGCGAGGATGAAAGGACGGCTGAGGACGGGACGGCGGCTCCCTCGCAGATTCAGGCCGGATAATGCAGCCATAATGGAAGTTGGGGGACTCGGAAGTATGAAGTATCAAACGGGATGACTCGCGGGTTCTGCTCCTCCGATACAGTTCAACTTTCTGTCGCTGTGCAACAAAAAAAAGTGAGTCACGCCGAAATTGATTTCGATGAGCTACAGATCAAGTCATCGGAGATAAGAGCGTTGAAGAAAATACTGATTTGCTGAAGCCAAGGGTCAACTTTGCTTACCTCCGACCCTTTGAAAAACACACTCAAATTTCAAACATAATTATTGACTCTCCTTATTATTAGGCTTTTCTTTCCTGCCCTGCCAAATCATAGTAGCCTAGTACTCTGTTTAACCTAACAACACGTGTTGAATAGGACTCTGTGTACATCTGAGCACCAAGGGGAAAACAATCGCGAAATCGAGCGAGTTTGGATTTTAATTTGAAAGTGGAAAATCCGTTTGCAGTTCCTACACGTTTAACCCGATCAATAAACGGGTGAGAAGTTGTTAAGAAACAAAAAGGAGACAAGATAAGCTCGTCAATTACCAATGAATGCAGGCTGGAGTTGGTGAATTGAACATAACAGTTCAATTAAAAGCAAACGGTTCCACTGGGTGCTTTTAGTCGAATTTGCAATTAGATAAGTTCTTTATCTGCACCCAATTTACGCTGTCCAAGGTGCTGAACTCAAACGCATGGCTATTCACAGCATATACTACGTGTAAATTCCAATAACATTAGACTCGCAGTCAATCTAAAAAAAAGAATTGTTTATATGAGAAGAGAAGATAAATAACAGCCATCACTCTCCCCTTCTCAAGCATTGCAACTAAGTTAGAGGATCAGAAATATCTCTAGGCTATACAGCCAACAGGCGAGATAACAGTCCGATATCGATCTGGTGATTTATAATATGTGTCCTTCCCTATTCATTCCCCTACATACTCACGGCTCTGTTCGGAGACGCTGCGCTATACCCAACCAAAAGGGAAAAAGAAAACCCTAAACATGCACATTACATGTTCTTTTCGGATGACCGCAAAACACAAGCGCGCCACTGTTGTCTATTTTGCATGTTCCTCGTGTGCCAGGCTAATGAGGCTCGATTTCAACACGACATGGATGATGGAATACAAAGACAAAATAAGGCAGGTAGGCAGGTAGGGAGGAGCAGAAGAAGAATCGCCTTGGCGTTGCTGTAAATCCGTTCAAAAAAAGTGAACAAAATACATCATGTAGGAAAGCGATATTAGCCTCTCGGCTCTGTGCATTATACTGTATTTTCGTTGACTGCAGCAGAGTGTGTGTGAGAGAAATCGACTGTGCCAGGTTTAGAGGGAGAGCGAGAGCGAGAGAGAGAGAGAGAGAGGGAGAGGGAGGGAGAGTGGGAGAAGGTGGAGGGAGGGAGCTCTATCCTTCTCCGTTTCACAAACCACTTTGAATTTGCAATCCCTTAACACAGCCTCGCTCGTTTATCATCACTCCGCCTTCTCTACTCCTCAGCCAACTACACACAGACAGCCTGTTTCTCCAACCTTGAACAACAAGCCTTTTTCCCCCAATCCACCCCACCATCCCCTCCCCGCTTTGCTGCTTCGTCTCATCTCTCTCACACAACATGAAAAAAATATCTATTATTTATAAATTATAAGTAATTATCAAAGTAGATCAACGGATTCCGTCCAACCTCCTCCATTCTTAACGTCTCTCTATTTTAATAACTGGATAATTTTCCTTCAAACTAGCTTGCCCCTTTTTTCTCTTATGACACTAATCTGTTGTATTTGTTTTGATCCAGCCTGTATTTTCCCGCGCAATTTACCAATATCTTTTAATTTCGCCAAAGACATTTGCCAAATCCATAATGAATCATGCTTTGCTTCCGACCCGACCCACCCACATACATCCTACATGTACGTTTCATAATTAGCCTACTCTCTTCGTTTGCCTCCATCTTCCAAGAATACCACCACCAGTGTGTGTGTGCTATGTGTCCATGTGAATGTACTGCATGTGTGGGAATTTGTGCTGTGAGCGTGTCTTTTTTTGCACATGGAAATGTGTGTGTGTGTGTGTGTGTGACGTGTGATGTGTGTGTGTGTGTGTGTGTGTGTAGGTGTGTGTAGGTGTGTGTATGTATGTATATCATATATGTATGTATGTGTGTGCATGCACTGTATGTGTATGTGAAATGCCTGTCTGTGTGTTAGCATGTCCGTGTGTGTGATAGTATCCATATGTGTGTGTGTATATGAATATATGTATTCGACTGTGTGTGAGTGTGATACGTGTCCTTTTGTGCATGTGTGTGTGTCTGTGTGCGCATATGTATATGAATATGTATAAAGAAAGGAATATCGCCTGGTCTTGTGCCAGACATGGAGATCCTTTGCATATTTTAGACGAATCAGAAATGTATGTACTTCAGCTGTCAGAAAAGCCAATTCGGTTATTATTTAGACCTACAGTAATTACTATAGCTTATACTCAAACCCAGCAGACATTTGGGAGGCTGTAAACTCAAACAAAATCAAAACCACTAATTCCCTATACCCACACGTATAAATGTCGATGACTGTAAATTTGCCTAGCCTTTTACAAACATTTAGCAGATGCTGGACATCTATTTTAGAAGGATTACTCAGGGCCCCTTGTTAATGATGATGAGTGTGCCATGCTTCTCAGTTCACCTTTCATCCCTGCTCTCCTAATGATGTACTTGAAGCATTGCAAGCCATTGATACCAGGAGTTCAACTGGAGAGAATCAATTGGATTCTTATTTTCTAAAACTGTCCGCCCCAATTATCACTGAGCAATTACATTACAATTATAGTTCATCTTTCCATATCAACGGGCAGATGTCCTAATGTTTGGAAAACTGCCCATTATGATTCCTTTACATAAAGGAGGTGATGAAGTTGATTTAAATAATTACCGCCCAATCTCAAAATTACCCTGTTTATAGTCCTGGAATCTTTAGTAAACAATCAGCTATCAACAAATCTTTTCTTTCAGGTCACTCAGATTTAGAGCTAATCACAGCACCATTTCAGCTATTACATTCATTACAAATTATATAATCTGCATTAGATAGGAAGAAACAATGTGTTGCCCTTTTTGTAGATCTATCTAAAAGCATTTGATACAGTTGATCATCCCTTGCTCTCTTACAAAGATGATCTAATATTGGTTTGGATAGAAAGGCAGGTGATTGGTTTCAGAATTGTTTGTTTGTGAAGGCGACAGTGTGTGAAGTCGGGAAATGCCCAGTCTGAATTTTTGTTGATAACAAAAGGTGTGCCACAAGGTTACATTTTGGGTCCCGCCCTCTTCACCATTTGTATCAATGACATAATCTCTTCTCACTAGTGTGTATTGTATTCATGCCGTTTACTAGAGTTTAGTGGCTGGCATTGTGAGTGAGTGGTGAGTGTGTGGTTCTAGCACTGATAAAAAATATCTTGGCATTTGGCTCAATGATACATTTACATTTAAATATCATAGACAACCTTGTCAGCAAGCTACAACAGAAAATTGGCTTCTTGTACAGAAACAGAACCAGCTTTCCTTTGATTAGTAGGAAAATAATTGTTGAAGCAGTTTTCTTCTCAGTTTTAGACTATGGTGGTGTAATTTATAGACATGCCGATGCTTCCATTCTTAAACCACTTGACTTCTAAGACACTTGATGTCTAGACTTGACTATCACTCTGCCCTCATTGTTAGAATCTGGTGGTGTAGGGCGTGGGGAAGTGTGGACCCAAACGCGGGATAGAGGCGAGCAGAGAAAGTAGGCGAGAGTCGACGGGGTGTGGAACAAAAGGGCTTTACTTAGAAAGGCAGCAAACAAGGGTACACGAAACTAAACTGAGGAAGCTAGAAAACAAAAGAAACTAAACACAGCTTGGCTGGAAAAGGTGCACGGTGCAAAACGCTACACGGTGAGGAAAACAGGAGATACAGGATACCGGGAGCTTCACGAAATACAGAATACAGGGAGCTTCACGAAATACAGGATACAGGGAGCTTCACGAGAAACAGAGTTCAATTCCGCGAACTGCAGGAACTGTACACTACAGGATACAGGGAGCTTCACAAATGATAAACAGAGTAGCACAACAGGATAACAGGGACCAGGGTAGACGTGGAGCTTCACGCAGACAAGGTAAACAGAACAATGACGCAACAAGGAAGTCAGGAAGACGCAGGCAGATATACAGATACTGATTACAATAGGCCACAGCTGGGGAGACACAGACAGACTAGAATACATGACTGGACCGAATACAAATACACAAACACTAGACTAGACAACGGGACACAGCAGATACAAGAATGCAAGGAATGACAACATGACAGAAAGTACATTAATAACTAGGGACAGATAGACAAGGAAATGGGTGAACATGAACAGAGGTAATAGCAAGTCAAGTCAAGTCAAGAGTTTTAATTGTCACGGCATACAGGTATACAATGAAATGCGGCTGGTCTTGCCCGCGACGATGTGCAATACAGTGGTACAACATATAATAGAATCCAATAAAAATACAGTGGTACAACATATAATAGAATCCAATAAAAACGACAGTGCAATAAACAGGTAACATGGTGTGACATCTCGGTATCTGTACATAGTATTTACAGAGCATATAGGACATGCTAGGTAGCTTTAGTAGTGCAATACACTGTTCCTGTTGTTATACTAATTTAAAGTGGCCTTTCCTCTTGGCCATAAGTGTGCGTGTGTGCGGCATGAGTGTTAAAGTGGCTGCTAGTGTGTGAGCGTGCTCAGCGTGCGTGTCGTGTGTGTGCTTGTGTGTGCTTGTGTGTGGATAGTTCAGTTTCTGTGGCTCTCAATGTTCATTGTTCAAGGCTCTGATGGCCTGGGGGAAGAAGCTGAGCCTAAGCCTCTCCGTCCTAGTAGCTGGGGTTCGCAGGCGTCTGCCTGACCTCAGCAGCTGGAACAGGCTGTTATTGGGGTGGTGGGGGTCTTTCATTATTCTGCAGGCTCTGGATTTGCACCTCTTGTTGTATAGAACCTGCAGGGTAGGTAGCGCAATACCCGTGGTACGCTCGGCTGAGCGCACCACTCTCTGTAGGGCCTTCTTGTCCTGTGCCGTGCTGTTTCCATACCAGGCAGTGATGTTTCCGGTCAAGATGCTCTCTACAGCTCCTGAGTAGAAGGACTGGAGTATCTTCCCCGATACTCTGAACTTCCTTAACTGTCTCAGGTGGTAGAGGCGCTGCTTCGCTTTCTTTACTACTGTGTCTATGTGTGTTGACCATGTCAGATCCTCTGAGATGTGGACCCCCAGGTACTTGAAGCTGCTCACCCTGTCCACGGTAGCCCCGTTAATCATCAGTGGTGTGTGTGTCTCCTGCTGTCCTCTCCTATAATCCACGATCAGCTCCTTGGTTTTACCAATGTTCAGGAGCAGGCTGTTGTCCTGGCACCAACGTTCCAGTACCTCAACCTCCTCCCGGTAGGCCTACCTAGCAGAGGTAATAGCAGCGATTGTCCACTAGATGGCAGCAGAGGACAGTCTATGAACTGGACACGATTGTTCATGAGTCCAGGAACACTGTTCATGAACGGGACATGACTGTTCATGAGTCCAGAGAGAGGCAGATACCACACTCATATTCATTACTGGTGACAGGTATGATACTCACAATTGCCTCATGTATGATACGATTGGTTGGTCTTCTCTTGCAGAGAGGTGCATTAATCATTCATTATTCTTTTAATATACAAAGTCCATATTGATAAGCTACCGCCGTACATCACAATGTTGCTGGACTGGAACTGTGGACCATATCTGACTCGCTCAAATGACTGGCTTGTGTTTAAGGTTCCTCCAGCTTTGAGCTTGGAAGGTCTGCCTTCTCTGTTGATGCTCCTCACTCATCAGATATCCTTCGACTCAGTACTCTTCCAAACTACTGTAGTAATATGCACAGTTCAAAACCATGATCACTAACCGCTGTGTATCAGTCTGGAACTGTTATGCCAGATTCTCTTTGTATCTTGTATTTGAGGTGATTTATCCTGTTTTAAGCTTATCTTGTATTTTAGGTGATTTACCCTGTTTTAAGCGTTGTTTTTATCTTGTATTTTAGGTGATTTCCCGTTTTAAGCGTATTAGGGCTGTCTTAAATACTTCGAAGCTTTGTTCGATGGGCATGGGATTCGAATGGAAAAATAAAAGTTGAATATATTAAAAAAAGAGAAAAAAGAAGAAAAAAAATGTTTTACCTGCTAAATCAACTCTGCCTCTCTTTGTTAACTGCAACAAGCAATGCCGTTTGTTATTTAAGATGAGGTTTGACTCGGCACTGAGATTTGACTTGGCACTGAGACTGAGATTTGTGTTCATTGTGCTGCTTTTATAAAGCCTCAAATGACGGCTTATAATATTTCATGAAAGCAAAGTGTTTCGTTTGTCTAAGATTTAAAAAGGTTTAAACTTTACAGCACTGACAATTCTCTATAGTCTTTTTTATAGTGTCCCGACCCCGTCCCGATGTCTTAATAAAAAATTAAGTCGAATTCTGCCTTTGTCTCTATTAACTACATATAAATATTTATATAATTGTTTGCTTTATAGACGAAGGTTGCAACATAATTATGTAATGTAATGTTGTTGGCTGTGTAACGGAGAGCAGCCGCCCAGGCAGCGCAGCTCCCGACTCATTATTAATTTAATTAATTAATCAATCCAATCCACTTTATTTATAGAGCACATTTAAAAACAACAAAGTGGAACAAAGTGCTGTACAAGTCCCACAACATTAATTTTAAATTTTAAATTTTCTTTTAAAAATATATAAAAAATTCGAAGGTCAGCCCTAGTATGTATCTATGTATAATATGTATGTATGTGTGTGCATGCACTGTATGTGTATGTGAAATGCCTGTCTGTGTGTGAGCATGTCCTTGTGTGTGATAGTATCCATATGTGTGTGTGTGTGTGTGTGTGTGTGTGTGTGTGTGTGTGTGTGTATGTATGTCACTGAGAGCTGAGTGAGTCTTTAATAATGTATCAGCACAATGATGGCCCTTTCTCACCTTCTCTCTCTCTCTCTCTCTTTCTCATTTCCAGGAGACTGGACACTCTTTACTGGTTCAGTCATTGTTGTTGTGGTGGTGTGCTGCCTAGTGTGATGTCTATCTATTTCAATTGCTTTAACCCCGTTTTCACCCTCCCTTCTTTCTCTTTCGAGGCACAAGTGCTCCACTTGACTCCCCGTTTTCTCTCTGGTGGCTTGATGTGTATCGCTCTCTCTCTCCATCTCTGTGAATCCCATCTATCTGTTTCCCTATCTCTAGGATTATCCATGCCTCCGTGTTGCTTGAAGAGGGAGAGAGAGATAGGAGGGGGGGCATGTGTCTGTGTCGCACATCTGCTTCTTACATCCGTCAGCTCCAGTTCAACAAGCCCCACTGCTGTCGCCGAATAGGAGACAGAGCAGCACGCCGACAAGTAACTAACATCAGATCGCATGTGGACTGGCATACTATTAATTAGTTTCAAGTTTCAAGTTTCTTTAATAGTTGTCATACAGAAGTACAGAATACTTTCATACAAAATGCTTCTTACTGTTACGCTCCAGAGACTGTGCTAGACAAGATAGTATCAAATAACATAATATAGCATGTAATTTAGAAGAAGAAAATGAGGTCACAGTGTTCGGTATAGACATATGTACAATGTTCTGAGTTACCATATAATATACAATACTATGCAGTGTACTAATGTACAGTACTATCTAGTGCAAAGCAGAAATGGGATGAGGTACAATTTAGGTACAATTTACAGTAAGGTGTACGAGTTGTAGTGCAATCCTTCATCAATAAATATAAAGTGTGGGGAGTGGGTGCTACAGTGTGTTTGTTTAAAGTGGGTGTGTGCTATAAAGTGTGTGGAGTGGGTGCTACAGTGTGTTTGTTTAAAGTGAGTGTGTGCGTGTGGATGTGTGTGCTATGTGCGTTTGGTGGTTGTTGTTGTGTAGTGTTCATTCATTGTTCGTTTAGCAGCCTGATGGCCTGGGGATAGAAGCTTCTTCTGAGTCTTTCTGTGCTCGCCTTGAGACTCCGGTATCGCTTGCCTGACCGCAGCAGTTCAAAGAGGCAGTTGTTCGGGTGACTGGAGTCTTTAATGATTCTCTTAGCCTTGCCCTTGCAACGCTTGTTGTAAATGTTCTGGAGGGTGGGGAGCCCCCCTCCAATTGTGCGTTCGGCTGAACGTGTCACTCTTTGTAGTCTGCTTCGGTCTTGTGCAGTGCTATTCCCAAACCAGGAGGTGATGTTGCCGGTCAAGATGCTCTCTATTGTACATGAGTAGAAGTTCTTAAGGATCTTCTGACTGACTTGGAACTTCCTTAGGCGCCTGAGGAAGTAGAGGCGTTGTCGTGCCTTCTTCACAACACTGTCAATGTGTGTGGTCCATGTCAAGTCCTCGGATATGTGGGCTCCGAGGTACTTAAAGCTGTTGACTCTCTCAACCGGTGCCCTGTCGATGCTGAGGGGGCTGTAGTCCTTGACCCCCGACCTCCTGAAGTCCACAATCAGTCATTATGTTTGTCAAAAGATGGCTCTGTCTCTAAGCATCAATTTATCCATTTTTGTTGGCTATAAGTGACCTGATGTGCTATGAGTCATCTACTGTAATGTCTTATTTAAAAGATTTTCATGCTTTAAATTTGAATAACGTGCTCAATTTGAAATATATTGAAATCAAACCACTCATATGCCATTAACCTCCTCTCCCACAGCTTTTAGTTATACGAAAAGCCCTTAGAAAAACCCTCAGCACAGCTATCAGTGACTGATAGCAGTGTTAGGGTTTTGTAAGGGTGTTTGTGGAGGATGTCAATGGCATATGCAGTACAGTATTTGATTTGATGATTGATTTGATTTTAATTTGTCTCGAACATAGAAACATAAAACAAGTTTAAAAAACAAAAAAGGTAAATAGTCAAAGACTATTTCCATACAATAAGTGTTCGAGAAGGAACAGGGGGAAGTAAAAACGTATCAAGCCCTGCCCCTTCCTTACAATATTTTACATTAAATTTAATACAAATAAAAATAATATAACAAATAATGAAAAATGGCATATGGCATATGAGAAGTGGTTTGATGACAATGTGTTTAAAAATGAGCAAGCTATTGACATTTAAAGCATGACAATTCCATTAAAAAGGCATTAGGTCACTGATAGCTGTGCTGAGGGTTTTTCTAAGGGACTTTCTTAAAACTAAAAGCTGCAGAAGTTGGTAGAGGAGGTTAATGGCATATGAGAAGTGGTTTGATGTCAATATATTGTCAGGTGAGCAAGCTATTGAAATGTAAAGCGTGTAAATTCCCTTAATTTAGGTCACTGATAGCTAAGGGATTTTCTTAAAACCAAAAGCTGTGGAAGAAAGCAAGGCAGCCCTCTTCATTCCCCCTCCATGCCCTCTTCATGCCCCCTCAGATGGGGGCATAGTTCATAGTGCAGCCCTCGTCATGCCCCCTCCATGCCCTCTTCATGCCCCCTCAGATCTGCTTACGCCTTTTTGCAACGCTTTAGAGACTGCCGCCTCAGAGCCAGGTCCAGCAGGCTTTAGAGGCCGCCGCCTCAGAGCCAGGTCCAGCAGGCTTTAGAGCCGCCGCCTCAGAGCCAGGTCCAGCAGGCTTTAGAGCCCACCGCCTCAGAGCCAGGTCCAGCAGGCTTTAGAGCCCGCCGCCTCAGAGCCAGGTCCAGCAGGCTTTAGAGCCCACCGCCTCAGAGCCAGGTCCAGCAGGCTTTAGAGCCCACCGCCTCAGAGCCAGGTCCAGCAGGCTTTAGAGCCCACCGCCTCAGAGCCAGGTCCAGCAGGCTTTAGAGCCCACCGCCTCAGAGCCAGGTCCAGCAGGCTTTAGAGCCCGCCGCCTCAGAGCCAGGTCCAGCAGGCTTTAGAGCCCACCGCCTCAGAGCCAGGTCCAGCAGGCTTTAGAGACTGCCGCCTCAGAGCCAGGTCCAGCAGGCTTTAGAGACTGCCGCCTCAGAGCCAGGTCCAGCAGGCTTTAGAGCCCACCGCCTCAGAGCCAGGTCCAGCAGGCTTTAGAGCCCGCCGCCTCAGAGCCAGGTCCAGCAGGCTTTAGAGCCCGCCGCCTCAGAGCCAGGTCCAGCAGGCTTTAGAGCCCACCGCCTTAGAGCCAGGTCCAGCAGGCTTTAGAGACTGCCGCCTCAGAGCCAGGTCCAGCAGGCTTTAGAGCCCACCGCCTCAGAGCCAGGTCCAGCAGGCTTTAGAGCCCACCGCCTCAGAGCCAGGTCCAGCAGGCTCAAGGACTCGTACTTTCATCAAGCCATCAGACTCATGAACACTATTTAGTCATTCAGATTGTATTGTATATATTTATGTATTTACTATTTTAAGTACTTTAATAAGTACATTACGTTGAATTTATTCTACTGTTGCACTTTTTATATTAACCAGTCACCTTTTTCATACATCATTATTATTCTGGTTCTTATTGTGTTTTTGTGTATTGTGTCTTTTATTGCCATGCTGTACTGTAGGTCGAGGGGGCAAGACCCAAGAATCTTGCTCTTTTTTGTATGAGAAATATGACAAAGATGCAACAATAAAGCTAAATCTGAATCTGATGTTGTGTGGGCAGAGAGTCAGACTGTTGCCACGGCATTATGAGAGGATCACTCTGGTTGACGGTTGCCACGGCATTATGAGAGGATCACTCTGGTTGACGGTTGCCACGGCATTATGAGAGGATCACTCTGGTTGACGGTTGCCACGGCATTATGAGAGGATCACTCTGGTTGACGGTTGCCATGGCATTATGAGAGGATCACTCTGGTTGACGGTTGCCATGGCATTATGAGAGGATCACTCTGGTTGACGGTTGCCATGGCATTATGAGAGGATCACTCTGGTTGACGGTTGCCACGGCATTATGAGAGGATCACTCTGGTTGACGGTTGCCACGGCATTATGAGAGGATCACTCTGGTTGACGGTTGCCATGGCATTATGAGAGGATCACTCTGGTTGACGGTTGCCATGGCATTATGAGAGGATCACTCTGGTTGACGGTTGCCACGGCATTATGAGAGGATCACTCTGGTTGACGGTTGCCATGGCATTATGAGAGGATCACTCTGGTTGACTGTTGCCACGGCATTATGAGAGGATCACTCTGGTTGACGGTTGCCATGGCATTATGAGAGGATCACTGGTTGACTGTGTGTGTTGACAGGCAGATTTCTCTAAATGATGGTTTGGAAGTCTTGTTGTGTGAAGAGCTGCCACAGAAAATGTCACAACCATCATTGGAGAAACGTCAACATTTATTTAACCCTTTTTATTGATTTATTTATTGCATTTTCTATATTTTTTCTCTCCCATCCCCCAATTTTGTATAGTATAGTTAGGATAGCATAGTGACCTAGCTTATAACTGTATATTGTATAGTAGTGTACATAGGACTCATTACCTTTTTCATTTTATCTTAGTACTTTTATCATGTCTATTTTATTTCTATTCTATTATTATTTGTATTTTTTGCACAATCGAAGCAGGCATGGCCACCTTCATTTCACTATATGTCTTGTGTATGCATGTGATGAATAAACCTCTTGAATCTTGAATTTGGTTTGTTATGCCAATTCCCTCCTGGTCATTGCACTTCCCTATACTGTCGGTCTGGGGAGACCACCACACGCCTCCTCCGATACATGTGGAGTCACCAGCTGCTTCAGTGAGGAGTTTCACTTGGAGAGCGCAACGCATGCAGAGGTTCATGCTCTCTCCCCCAGATCCCCTCCCTGCTGTACAGGCGCCCCGACCGACCAGTATGAGTCACTACTGCAACGACCAGGACTCATACCCCACCAGCTTGATATTATCGGCAGACAATTGGTATCGGCCAACGCAGGCTTTGAAAAGCAGTATCTGTATCGGCCTGACTGTACATCTATGTTACGAGTTGGGTAGGTGTGTTGGACCCAGGTGCAGTGCAGAACGGATAGACAAGAGACAGGTGTTGATTCTCAAACAAAGGTTACTGTTTTATTTGTCGAACATGAAAGGCGTACGCGCCGACAACGGTGAACAAACAAAATGGGAGAGTACTTGTCTCCGAAAAGAGGGAAAGCAAAGGGGAGAAATCAAGTCTCCAAAACATGCAAAGCTCAAAAAATAAACTGAACTATATATATAATAAATGGGGAAAGCAAAGGGGAGAAAACGTTGTCTCCAAAACACATCACGAAACAAACACGACGGGCGACGGTGCTACATAAGCACACAGTAAGTTTACATAATCAAAAGGCAAGACATGGCAGTTACTATACATGGCGAACAAACTTATCCTCCAAGGCAAGGAGCGATAAGGCTTTGACAGAATGCATAGTAGTACTCACGGTAAGGTTCAGTGATCAACTGACGATCTGAATAGTAACCAGGAAGAACATATAAAGCCAACTTAACTATACACACCAGGTACCAATGAGTGCAATCAGGGCAGATAGACAGGTAATTACCATCGGGAAACGCTAGGGCTTTTGCTCCCAGAGGAGAGCAAAACGCCAAACGTTACACATCTACAGTCGATATTTGAATATTGATGTTATAGAACTGGTGTTGTCGTGACGTGTTGCTTGGTATGGGTGCCGGCCCGGGTGAACAACAGACTGGGAGTAGTAGGGACTTTAGTTTAAAGAATTTTCAACAATAATATGTCCTATCATATCATTGTCAGATTAGTTGTGATATATTGGTATAATTACAGTAAACAGATGAGACCATTGGCGAAACAATTAGTAGATAAGATAGAGGTAAGGTAGATGATAAGACCACATTTCTCATAAATCCTGTTGCTTGCTGTTGCAAATGCCATTTTGCCATTTCCCCCCGCTGCCCCGGCATCTTCCCACAAGGGGTTTGTTTTGAAGAAGCTACGAGTGGGTAAACAGACCCTTCTAATTGTGAATGTGGAGTTATTTTTGTTGATAAAGCAAGTTTAGTTTGGAAAGGCTGTTCGGCAGAACTCCTGTGCAATCCGACCTGGCTAACAATTGAGAGTGAGAGAGAGCAAGAGAGAGAGAGCAAGAGAGAGAGAGAGAGAGAGAGAGAGAGAGAGAGAGAGAGAGAGAGAGAGAGAGAGAGAGAGAGAGAGAGAGAGAGAGAGAGAGAGAGAGAGAGAGAGAGAGAGAGAGAGAGGCTAACAATTGATGGTCTCAGTTATCTTTCCTTCTCATCGGTCTCAAGGTGTCATCATATGTCTGCAGTAAACCTACCAAGGTATGGACACTGACTCTCCAATCATATATTGATGTTGAAATCTTATATATGATTGGTAGTACATTTAACCCTTTCACTACCACACTACAAAGGGTTAACCCTTTCACTACCACACTACAGAAGGTTAACCTGTCCACTACCACACTACAGAAGGTTAACCTGTCCACTACCACACTACAGGCCAGTAGTCAGTAGACTATGCTTGCACCTCATGGTACCAAAGCACCTCAAAGGCACTAAAAACAAATTACAAACATCTCAAAACAAGCTAGTCAGACTACTGCTTGACCTGACTCCTAGAACCCACCTCACCCCTGCCCACTTTGACAACCTAGGATGGCTTAGAGTAGACGACAGAGTACAGCAACTTGCAATGGGCCTGGTCTTCAAGATACACTATGCGACCAAGGTACTCATGTACATGTCAAAATACTTCCCAAAGGTCAGTGAATACTACGATGACAACACCAGAGGGAGCTCCACAAATCATGTTAAACCCAGATTCGGCTCAAACAAGGGACTAAACACGCTTCGCAATTATGCCACATCAATGTGGAACGCCCTACCCAAAGCTGTAAAGGAATGTGAATCACTACCCACTTTCAAAAACACTCTCAAAGAACACCTACGGGAGACTGCAATTCGAAACTGGCCCCTACAAATGTCCTAACCCAGTTGTACAGTAAATTACCAAGTATGGCTTTTTCAGTATTCCAATGTACAGTGTACAGTGTCCCCCCCCCTACCTAACCCCCCCCACCTCCAATGTACAGCATCCCACCCACCCACCCAACCCCACCCCACCCCACCCACCCAACCTCCTTCAATGTACAGTTTCTACGTCAAATGTATATACACTCTTTTTCTGGACACTTTTTGTATCACAAACAGTACTGTATTTGCAAATCTGATATGTCATAAATGTATAGATGTAGCAGTACTGTCTATCTGTATGTCATGTATGTCATATATGTTATGATGAATTGAAAATGGGGGACCCTGATGTAAACAAGACGAAAGTCTTTCTCTGGTCTGCATCCCCTTAACAATTGTATGTATTGAGCTGTACTGTACTGTACCCATTCTGCAACCTGTTAATAAACTTTTCAATCAATCAATCAATCAATCAATCAATCAAAGGTTAACCTTCTGTAGTGTGGTAGTGAAAGGGTTAACTGACTAATTGATTTCAGCTAATATCTCCTTTATTGACATGGTTTGTTGGTTTGTTATGGGGAGTGTTGATATAGGTGGTTGAAAACCGGATATCTGTATCGGCCTCAATGACCCACATGGGAGCATCCCCACGCTTTCTTTTTTGTCTGTGTTGCTTCCTCTCCCTCTCTCTCCCTCTCTCACTCTATCACTCTCTCTCCCTCTCTCTCTTTTCCCCTCTCTCTTCTTCCTCTCTCCCCTCTTCTTCATATCTTTCTTCCTCCCCTCTTTCTCTCTCTTCTTCCTCTCGCTCTCCCCCCTCTCTCTCATCTTCTTTCTCTCTCTCCCCCCCCTCTCTCTCTTCTTCCTCTCTCTCGTCTCTCCCTCCCTCCCTCCCTCCCTCCCTCCCTCCCTCCCTCCCTCCCTCTCTCTCTTTCTTCTTCCTCCTTCTATCTTCTTCATCTATCTCTATTATTTCTATCTCTCTCCCTCCCCCCTCTCTCTCCTTCCCCTCTATCTCTCTCTTCTTCCCCTCTCTCTCACCCCCCTCCTCTCTTTCACTGAGTCCTCCAGTATATTTCTATATTTGCCTGAGCACTAAAGCCCACGAGGGTCTGGCATCCATAATACTATATCACAAACGACATGTTGGCAGTCATTCCCCTTGTCACTGTGTTCCAGTTGCTCTGCAGCAGTAGGCTTTAAAGACGCCTAGAGCTCTGAGGGAATGAGGGGAGAGCTGGCCATTAGTTGTTTAGGGCCAGTGGCAGTGCTGGATCTATAAAGCCACCCAGAAACCAAATGCTGGTACGGTGGTTGCAAAATGTCAGGAAATATTCAAAGGCGGAAACGTTCCATGGAAATTAACGGGAATATATGAGAATTAATGGGAATAACATGTAAATATAGATTTGCACAGGATGTATTTACTATGTCATATATGGTTTCATTGAACTAATTTACAGGAGTGTTTAGAGACCACAGTATGCAGAAATAGGTAAATATATCATACATTTCTAAAAAAAAAAATGCAATATTTAGCTATATTTAGCCCCTTTACAGGTAAGCCAGCCAGCATGGTATCTATGGATTCCTCACAGTCTTTAGTTTCATATGATACCACACTCATTGTTCAGAAGGTTTCCAGAAATTTACCAGAACGTTTCTGACCATTTGAAACACTGGTACTATGGAGACCATTGTAGTCTCTTGGAAACCTGTCAGTCCACTTTCTCTCCTCTCCCTTATTAGCCAGTCATCATCGTGACAGTTAATTAATGCGTCCGCTTAATAGATAAGTTGATTTGAATGTGGTTCATTCAGTCCAATCGGAATGCAAACTAGGTTGGCCCGCAACATTGGTCCTCATTCTCGAACATGTTCATAAGTGCCTTGGTAAAAATCCTCCTCTGGATTTCTGAACACATGAAATGGTTTTTGTAAGTGGGGGAAAACATTCGCAGCTGTGCTATGCTGAATGAACTGACGTCACTCATTCACAACTCCAGGCGTGTTCACATTTTCCCTCATTTGCATTTGTGAGAGGATTGCATCTCTGCTGTGTTGATCCTTGTATTAGGTAGTGCAGAATCGATTTACGAATCGATCGATCACAATTCGATTAGATTAAAATGTATTGTCATCATACAGCACAACATCCAACCGAGTGCAAATGTAATAGTAAATTGCACTTAAATGGTTCTTTATTTAGTTAAGTATTAAAGGGGCTATGTACTATAAATGTCATTTTTCAGTCTCTAGCATTGTATTATAGTAATAGGAGTTCGTATCAATGTGTTTTAGTGTCTAAATACCATATTGGCGGATTGCTCTGTTTCAGCTCAGCCCCTTTCCTCCTCCAGTAAATCAGGCCATTTTGATTTGAAGGCCTGAGTCACGTCATTCTGGCTCTGGGTAGCGCACAGTGATGCGATTGGCTCTGTGGTTGGAGCTAATGCCCGCCCCCATTCTACCTAGACTAGACAGCGAGTGGAGGAAGCCTGTGCGCTCTGGAGGGAGCGAAAGGAAGAGAGAGATGGAGCGAGAGGGGGCACTTGGGGGGGGGTACCTGCCGGCCGCGCGCCACACACCCGCAAACGGGAGATTGAAAGAAAGAAAAAACACAAGCTGCCGCGTCTCATCACCGAGAGCCGAGAGGGAGAGAAAGGAAGAGAGAGGGAGGGAGGGAGGGAGAGAGGGGGCCTTGCCTGTCTTTTTTTTCTCTCTCTCCCTCTCTCCCACCCCCTCCCTCTCTCTCTCTCTGCCGCGCGCGGACTCATCACAGAGAGGGAGAGAAAGGAAGAGAGAGGGAGAGAGGGGGCCTTGTCAATAATGGCTTTTCTCTCTCTCTCTCTCTCTCTCTCTCTCTCTCTCTCTCTCTCTCTCTCTCTCTCTCTCTCTCTCTCTCTCTCTCTCTCTCTCTCTCTCTCTCTCTCTTCCCCCCCTCCCTCCCTCCCTCTACCAGTGCAGACTGTGGACTGACTGTCACTCAAAGTGCTTATGGGCGGAGCCAGGCCATAACAGCCTGATTTCTTGAGGCTGAAAAATGATGGTTTTGAGTACTTGATTAGAAATATAAAACAATGAATTTTTTTGAAAAAAACCTTACAAATGTCTTCAATAGACTAACAGGAATTGTGTAAAGTTGCCCAAATAGTGCTAGGAATAGCAGTACATAGCCTCTTAAGTATTGTGTGATTTTGTGTGAAGGGCGGACTAGCGAAGTAAGATTTTCATTGTACGTCTAACTGTCTGTTTAAAGGAAAACTCCAACATTTTGGGAAATTAGCTTATTTAACATCTTCCCTGGAGTTAGACAAGAAGATACATACCTTTTTTGTCTCTCTGCATGCATTAGGCTTAGGGAACGCCTGCACCGTTAGCGTAGCTTAGCTTCATCACTGGAAGTGGGTCAGACCTTTACTCTGAAGTTCCCTACAGTCCCCTACAGTCACGAAATACACTCCAAATACAACTCCAAAACGTTCCTGTAAACATGTTGTGACCTGTGTATTTACCACGTGGAGAAATAAAAAATGTATTGAATTTGACATTTACGTTTTCTAAGCAAATATACTCGGAACAATTTTTTGCCGAACCACTCCTCTCTGGGCTCAGTGATTTCACGTCACCAGTGCTACTTTCTACTAGAGCCATATGAAATCCGTTTTATTATTTTCCAAATTCTATTTAATTTTTTCCCAAATTCAGTTTTTTCCATTTTAATATTTCAGAATTCTGTATTTTGCTTTTTATGCTCATTTTACCATCAGAAATAGTGTCTAATAAGTGGGAATGAATAAATGTTGATATATTGAATAAGATATAACAGTCCATTTAATGTTTTTAAGTGCTGCAACTCAGAAATACAGTTCAATTTTACACAATATTTTTCAATTAATATTGTGACAAAATAAAAATACACATTTCAAGTGTAAACAATAGATACAGCTAGCTACTACTGACATTATCACAATGACAATGTCAGTAGCCTAGCTATATCTATTATATTGTGATGAAATATAGTAATGCATAATTTAGGCACCTTTAGTATAGTTTATTTCGTTTATAAAGGACAGTGTATAATGACAATCGTTTGCATTAAACAAATGGATGGGTGCACTAGATCTAGCAAGAAGCTATCATTTCCATCTATAGTCCTATACTGTAACGTTTCATAGCTATTTAAGTTTATTTAGATTATAAAGGGCAGTGTATAATGACAATCGTTTGCATTAAACAAATGGATGAGTGCACCAGATTTAGCAAGAAGCTATCATTTCCATCTATAGTCCTATGTACTGTAACGTTTCATAGCTATTTAAGTTTATTTAGATTATAAAGGGCAGTGTATAATGACAATCCTTTGCATTAAACAAATGGATGGGTGCACCAGATTTAGCTAGAAGCTATCATTTCCATCTATAGTCCTATAACGTTACATAGCTATTTAAGTTTATTTAGTTTATAAAGGACAGTGTGTAATGACAATCGTTTGCATTAAACAAATGGATGGGTGCACTAGATTTAGCTAGAAGCTATCATGTCCTAACGTTATAGCTATTTAATCACAATAGTGTCGCAAGTGTTTTTGCGGGTCCAGTCCACGGAACGTTGACAGAATTAGCAAAACACCTTATCACCGGAGGCATAAAAGTCATTAGGATACTGTTCTGCTCTGAATTGAGGGCTTATTGCGGAATTTCTTAGCTTCTTGACGATGTTAACACTGAAGCAGCCAGACGCTTGAGCACCGCTGTGTTGTGTGTAACACGCTGTAGCGTCCCCGCCTCCCCGGTCGTGTGTGCACAAAACGTTCCACCCAAAAACGGAATTTCAGTCCAGATTAGGCCAAATTCTGCAATATTCCACGTTTTGCAGTTGATTCCATTTTTATTGGTTAATTCCGCGATTCCGTCCGCGATTCCGTGAATGTGGATTTCATATGGCTCTACTTTCTACCGTGAGGCCAGTGTTTGTTTACATTTTCATTTCATTCAAAGGATCCGAACCGATTGAAGTTTATGGATACCATGACTGTGGTAAGTTTTAAGGGGCTAGCGTTATACAATAAATGAGTTATAATAATACCACGAGTGTGGATTCACTCGCCCAAACCCTGTAGCCGTGCATCGCAGTCATGAAAGGGGCTAACTAGGTCGATAGTCCAGCAACGTTGTGACTGTCCTATTCATCAAAATAAAAAACGTACCACAGTCATGGTATCCATAAACTTCAATCGGTTCGGATCCTTTGAATGAAATGAAAATGTAAACAAACACTGGCCTCACGGTAGAAAGTAGCACTGGTGATGTGAAATCACTGAGCCCAGAGAGGAGTGGTTCGGCAAAAAATAGTTCAGAGTATATTTGCTTAGAAAACGTAAATGTCTAATTCAATTATTTTTTATTTCTCCACGTGGTAAATACACAGGTCACAACATGTTTACAGGAACGTTTTGGAGTTGTATTTGGAGTGTATTTCGTGACTGTAGGGGACTTAAGGAACTTCAGGGTAAAGGTCTGACCCACTTCCAGTGATGAAGCTACTGTAAGCTACGCTAACGGTGCGGGCGTTCCCTAAGCCTAATGCATGCAGAGAGACAAAAAAGGTATGTATCTTCTTGTCTAACTCCAGGGAAGATGTTAAATAAGCTAATTTCCCAAAATGTTGGAGTTTTCCTTTAACTGTGCACATGACAATGAACAATCTTCTAATCTTGAATCAATAGTAACAGGTGATAAAAGGCTTCATTTGGGATAACTAGTTGGTGATTGCTTCAAGTCGATTAGACATCATCGGAATTAAATAATTATAATGATAATAAATAGGACAATTACGTTTTAAATAGGACAATTGCGCTTGTATGTACAGTATACTTCACTAAGCCGTCTGGCTCACCTGCCGTTTAACCCAATCGCGCGATATAGTGAAATAGACTAAGAATAAATTAACGAATTCCATATAAATATATAGTTCATTAAAGATGCATGCAGCAGCTGATACTGTATCCTGCACGCATGTAGCTTATTCCCAGCGGAAGAGTGCGTCGCGTGCTTCCGCATTTTCTCTGATTGGCCATGACGCCCATGTGACCACGGCAGCGCGAGAGAGCTGCAGCGCGGAAATAGGCTGTCTATTGCCTCGCGCTGCAGCGCGGAAATAGGCTGTCTATTGCCATTCTCTAAGACAAACTCTAACCTTAACCAGCTCCTTAACAGCGCCTAAACTTAACCCTTCTAACCTTAACCAACTCCGAAACAATGCCTAACCTTAACCTTAACCTTAACCATGCCTAACCTTAACCTTAACCATAACCAACTCCGAAAGAATATTGCCATTCTCTAAGACAAACTCTAACCTTAACCAGCTCCTTAACAGCGCCTAAACTTAACCCTTCTAACCTTAACCAACTCTGAAACAATGCCTAACCTTAACCTTAACCTTAAGTTAACATGCCTAAACTTAACGGCGAAAGAATGCACGTAAAAAAAAAATAAAAAATTGAAGGGATTCAAACTTGTCACCAACGGACCGCAGGACCGCAGCGCTGCCAGTTGAGCTAAGCGTCGAATGAAAATCATCTGGGATTACGGCTACATAATGCCGCAAGCTCTGCCGCTCCGCTCCGAGTGCTGCCGCGGCTCCGAGTGCTGCCGCTCCGAGTGCTGCCGCTCCGAGTGCTGTCGCGGGGCGTGTCGCAGCCAATCAGGGAAAACGCGGAAGCACTCGGCAGCACTCTTCCTCTGGGAATAAGCAATAAGCATCCTGCACACACACACACACACACACACACACACACACACACACAAATTTGCGACTGGAAATGATAATAATAATCTTTTATATAATCTCCCAAAATGAGATTAGATTAAAAAATGTATTGTCATCATACAGCACAAGTACAATACAACGAAAATAAGTTTGGCATCCAACCAGAGTGCAAATGTAAGTACAATAGTAAGCCATTTCTACACGGCTCTTAGATGTGCGCAAGCAATTTAATAAATAAAACCAACAATAAACAATATAATAATAACAAGACGGTATATGGCATATTAATACAGTATATTCCACTATACAGTAGCTATATCCACGGCGATCGGTTTCGTTTTTATTTATTTGTTTATTTTCGGACATGGTCGTTGAGTCATGTCTATAAATGTAAAACATAATTGTTAATGATACAAATTAGGGCTGGGCGATATGGCCAAAAACGTTATCGCGATAAAATTATAAAATTATTTTCATATAACTCGATATCGATAATTATCGTCGATATAATGTCTGTCAAGTTTAATTAACTTCTTATGCCCGGCGCCGATGGACGGGCTATTAATAGACTTGTTTTGCTGCAGCGAATGTATCGAGTTGATGTCGTCATCAGTCCGCGCACGTTAGCAGTTAGCCAGAGCAAGCGGTGTATCCCATGACAATGTACTAAATATCCCTAAAATACTCTGTTCCGCCCCAATACATTGCAACGACGTCCACCGTATACCACACACTACTATAACCGTGGCATCAGAATTCACGCCACACACACACTCGGCACGTAAACTTATAAAATAGCGCCGTGCAAGCTAATTATCCTAGCCAGCCAAGCTATAAAATTGCGCCGTGCAAGCTAATTATCCTAGCCAGCCATGTTTCCAATGTACTAAATATCCCTAAAATACTCTGTTCCGCCCCAATACATTGCAACAACGTCCACCGTATACCACACACTACTATAACCGTGGCATCAGAATTCACGCCACACACACACTCGGCACATAAACTATAAAATAGCGCCGTGCAAGCTAATTATCCTAGCCAGCCTTGTTTACTACCTCTCTACCCAGAGGTGCAGCGCGGGTCTCCTTCGCTCTCGGCCATCTCCTTCACTGATTGGTTGTTAGTGCGTGTGCTCATATCCAAGCTTGGAAAATCGATATATCGAAACTTTGCGACCACGTTTCATGTTTATTTCGAGGAAATAATTTATCGCGATAGTTATCGTTATCGTTTTATCGCCCAGCCCTAATACAAATAGTGCCGTATTTATTATCATTATAATTATTTAATTCCACGGATGTCTGTCATATATCGAAATGATATTGGCATGACATATTTAGCATGACATCTCATTGTAATGTCAATACTGAAAGACTGCACGCTTGTCAAGAGCCAATCGCGCAGTCTTTCAGTATTGACATTACAATGAGATGGCACACATCAGTCTGTCCGATTTACAACTGCCTTTTCAAGTACGTAAATCCTACATAAATCCTACAAAGAATTTACAATACCAAGCCGTTCGAGAATGCCAAATAAGTACGTAAATCGAGTTACGAACGGAATCCTTCACAATCCTTCAGAACAAGGGAATCCGTTTTCACACACAGAGGAACCCCTTTGTCTGTAAAAAATCCCGCCAGGGTTGGTTGCCTCCTTCCTATTTGTATGCAGGACTCGCACAACCCCAGAGACTGAGCGGGCGGAGATGACAAGGAGAAATTTGAAGTTTAAAAGTTGGCAGGGGCGAGAGGGAAGAGTGCTGCCAGTTCTTTGGACTGGAGATGCAACACACATAGTCAGAGTGAGGTCTATACTGGGGATATGGAAGTAACGCCATCAGGTCATGTTTAGAATCTGGCATGGACACAACCCGGAGAGCAATAAGGGAGCAGGAGACCCTGGAACCTTTGGCTGTTAAAACAGGAGGAGACAGACAGGAGGAGACCCTGGAACCTTTGGCTGTTAAAACAGGATGAGACAGACAGGAGGAGACAGACAGGAGGAGACCCTGGAACCTTTGGCTGTTAAAACAGGAGGAGACAGACAGGAGGAGACACATGCTGGGTGATCAAACACAACCCGGAGCCAAATCCATATCTTCGCGCTTGCACACATGGAAAAATGTACACTCTAGGCCTAGGGAAATATGCCAGCTCTCAAGATATACACCCAGACACACACACACACACTGGCAGCAAAACATGCTGCGCAGTGTATTGAGATAAGAAAAGCGCGAGTATACGGTATACCTACGGTCCAGCGTGTGCATTTTCACTAAGGCCCAGGGCTGGTGGGTGGTGGTGCATCTGTCATTAGCCACAGTCAAGTTCCACTTAGCGAAGTGGGACATGTTGAAGCCAGCCACGGGCGTGAGCGAAACGCCACCACTGCAGCCATTTAACAAGCATTACCGGAGTGCCGGCGGGAATTTAATTAAGATGAAACCTTAATTACAGGACCGTGTTGCCTTCGAGCGCTTGCTTCGCGGCAGGGCCGAACACATAAATGGCTGGGCCCCTGGAGAAGTCCAGTGAAAGGGCCCTCCCCAAACCTGCTCAACTCATACCTATTAAACACACATTTATTCCCAGCCGTACTGTACATCTGTGCACTGGCCATAATGCATACAAACAAACAAACAAACAAAGTGAACGTCTGCCAAACCAGTTCACGGCTAATTTGAAACATGAGCAGCGTAATGTAGTCAGGGGAAGTGTAGAGAGGACGTTTTATTTAAGCACGGCTGGTGCAGTGGCCCTGCTATAGGACTGGCAGGCCTCCGGGCCGTATCTGATATTCATATAGGATCTCTGGCTCAGAAGTAAGCCTTGCGGGTCATTCGAAAATAAAGCTCCGGCTCAAAGAGAAGCCGGGATGAAAAGAAAACATTCAGTGCCTGCAGGAGTCAAGAATCCGACTCACAGGATATACTACACACTGCGTCTCCATGGCCCACATGGAAGCACAATAAAATACTAGTTATTAGCTGTAAATCAGTACATGTATATACAGGAATATGGTAATAGTGGTATTGGTAGTAAACCATTGAGGGTTTCACTCTTGGGAGTTGGAATGCAGATGGAACCAGGCAGAGGGTCTTCAGCCTCAAAAGTTGTCATATTTGCGGTCCATTCGTCCCCAGTGTCAGCTTTTCTTGGGTCAAAACCAAACAACACACAGTGACCAAACAACACACAGTGACCAAACAACACACAGTGACCAAACAACACACAGTGACCAATCGACCAAGCAACACGCAGCCAGTTTCATTATCATATCACACCATCTGGATGGAATAAAAGGAGGGGGTGAAAAAAAAATCTGGACCGGAGGCCATTTCTCTCCCTACAGCATTATGCTGCTGAATGACACCACAGGCATCTTTGGAGGAGGGACTTGACAATTGGCTCTAGGCCCAAATCGATTCTCACACTGGGGCAGCGCGATTGGCTGCACAGGTTGCCAGGTCACTGCAGGAAGGCACTATTGGCTCAACAGGCTGCCAGATCTCCACAGGCAGACGAGGCTCGCTGCTGGTGAGAGAGAGAGAGCTAAAAATGGGCCTCCCAGCATCCCGAGGTACACAACAGTTAAGAGAACTCAGGCAGCTCGCTCTCGGAGTTCTCTCCAAACAATGAAAAGACTTTGGAAATGCAAATGAGCGGCTCCTTTTTCACAGAATTACAAATGGAAGGGGTGGGGGGGGGGGGGGGGGGTGGAATCAACCAGACAAATAAAGCCTCGTTTCACATGAAGCTTTCTGCCTCCTGTCTTGTACTGAGCTGTTTATTCCATATCAAAAGCAGCCTCCTCATTTCATCGGTGGAGTAATCCCTTTATCGCTTCGCCACGGAGACACGTTTGCTCAATTTGACAGCGAATTGCATTTGTTCATATTATTTGGGGACACAAATTGCATCAGCAAACTAGTCTGCCGCTCTCTCTCCCCCTGGTAAACAGAATGCATTCAGGCTGACTGTACAGCGGGGAGAGAAATAAAAAGCCACCCATGAAAAACAATATCTGATGTCATCAGTCAATGTGTTCCTCCGCTGTGTGACGGGTATTAAAATGTTCTCGTCGCATGTTTGACAATAACACACGTGGCAACGGGAGGAGGTGTCGGTGGTGGCATTGTGACTTGTAATCTGCCAAATGAGTCCCCTCCTCCTCTTTCCTCCTCCTCCCTCTCCTCTGTTGAATCGGAGAGTGAAATAATGACCAGGCGCTGCTTAATAACACACCTGCTGTTTAAACCGTCTGTCCCACTAAATCCGCTCCTCACGTCCTCTCCTCTCCCTCCATGCCACATCCTCTCGTCCCCTCCTCTCCCTCCATGCCACATCTCCTCTCGTCCCCTCCTCTCCCTCCATGCCACATCTCCTCTCGTTCCGTCTTCCAACCTCTTCCACTCTTTCCCCGACACATCCCTCCATCCACCGCATCCTCCTCCTCTCAGACCAACGTCACGGATCCATAATGTAATCTCCCCTGTTCCGCTTGTCTCACCTCTTCGCATGTACCCTCTCCTTAACCGCCTCCTCTGGGACCCCACTACCACCCTCCTTCCCTCCCTCCCTCCCTCCCTCCCTCCCTCCCTCCCTCCCTCCCTCCCTCCCTCCCTTCTCTATATCTCTGCACCTTTGGGCCGTAGGTTCTCCTCTTGCTTTCAGCCTTCGTGGCTTTTGCTTCCCTTCCCTACTGTATACGACACCACCCCATCTATCTCTTAGCTGGATACAGTAATAGTCAGGGGATCAGCCATGCGGCTCATTGTCTGCCCTGGGGTACACCGTACACGCCACTATCTGACCGCCGACTGCTCTTTATGATCGGGGCCCTGTGGCTCCTGTCTGCCTTGGGGTCAGGTGCCCCCTGCACCCCCAACTCCCTGCTCTCTCTAACTCACATCGCTACTACCTTCCACTCTTCTAGCCTCCCTCTGTCTCTCTTGACTGCTCTCCCCCCCCCCCTCTCTCTCTCTCCTCACTTCTCATTCCCGTTCAATGTAATAATGTTAATGTGATCTGCAGTGCGTCCATAAAGCACACTCTAATCTCCGCGGCTGTCTGGAAGCGGAGTTGAACCTGCTCAGCTATTTCGGGCTCCTCCATCTCTCATGTTTATGGCGCATCTCTCATGATTGTATTGTCGTCGAGAGCGCTCGTTTCACCGTCGATGCGGAGCGTCTGTTGCTGTGCTGTCGTTGTCGGGGGCCCGGACGGGAGGCGGTGGTCATATTCTTGCTTATTGTTGCTCGCTTTGTACAAAACAACAAACCCGCTGTAAAAATGCAGGAATCTGATTGTGTTTCAGCATCATATATACCGGTTTCACAATGTGAGTTCCGGGGATCATTCAGCGCATGCCGGTGCCTAAACGTCTGCTACAAGATGTAGCTACACACACACGGGCAGCACTGCAGCGTTGCTCGCACAGTATCAACCTAAATGGCTCATGAATATGCAGTGTGGCCCTACAGTGGATGCTTCTCCATTTAGAGCCGCAGCTGCACAGCGATCGCTCTTGATCTCATTTAACGCCGGCATGTGCAGTTTCCTCCTCCAGGGGCCAAATAAACCACCGATCTCTGCTGCGCTCCGTTGAAGCTCCGGGCAATCCAGGACATTGGAATGCGGCACGGATAGCACCTCTCGCCGCCCTCATGTTAGGCACTTAACCCGGGCTGACGCCACCTCACCGGGGCTGACCCCAACCGACGCCTTGGCGAGACGAGGAGAGAGAGAGAGAGAGAGAGAGAGAGAGAGAGAGAGAGAGAGAGAGAGAGAGAGAGAGAGAGAGACCCCACCCGACACCTTGGCAAGTTGAGGAGAGAGAGAGAGCATCTTACAGACCAATAAATCATAGCATCAGCCGACAGCTATGACATCCGTTTGACAAGTTGCTTGGGTCATACCGGACACCGAAGCCCCTGTCCTCAACATGCTATTGAGGTCGTAACTTTAACAACACGTGAGGCTCCAACTAGCTTCGCTCGCAGAGGAGACGCTGGAATGTCAGTAGGGGTCCGTTGAGGAATAACCAGAAGCTATTTAACATTTAACATACAGTGTCTCACAGTATCACAAATGCATACAGTGTGGTTGCATTTCCATTCAGTTGTGGGTGGCCTTTTAGGGAATGGAACCCCCAACCCCTCTGGCAGTAACAGTGTAATTCTCTACTAAAAGAGCACTGTGCCCTTGCACATTGAGCCACACAGGGGGACCACGTATTTGTAGATGTTTGGTTTAAATCCATAATACCCAAGAACCACAGGATTATGGCTTTTCAGTACAGCGCTAACTGAAGTCTAGAGTATTCATCTGAGCATACTGCTCGGTGTTCGCAGAAACTCCAAACCCTTACGTCAAGGTTATACAGTTCTCAAGGCCCGAGGTGCTTTTTCCCACACCAGCTCCTTCACTACTACTTGCCAGATGGACGCTGAAGTCATCATTACGAGTGGTGACTGCTAATGGGGGCTTGTTTGAAACATATGTATTGGGAAGACATTACCATGATACTAAGGTCTGATACTGGGAGAGAGAGAGGGGGGGGTGTGTACCTCTATAACAGATTGTTATTGAGGCCGTTATCATTGTCGTGGGCGTGACTGAGTGTCAAAGTGCTTGGCTCAGAAATTAATAGAGTGGGGTTCCACAACATACTGTCGTCGAGTCCCATGCATTGACCTTTGACCCCGGGTGTCGTTATCACTCTGTCTGAGCCCGATGAATAATTCATGGGCGTCTTAATCCGGGAGGCTACGCCGTTAACAACACGCACACGCCTTAGCGCTACTTATCATACCCCCTTGTTATCTCTGCGCTCTCTCTCTCTGCGCTCTCTCTCTCTCTCTCTCTCTCTCTCTCTCTCTCTCTCTCTCTCTCTCTCTCTCTCTCTCAATCACTCATTCGCTCACTAGTCTCTCTAAAGAGCGTTATCGATAGCCGTCTGTCATGTGTTTTAATCTGAAAGACCTTTCACTTTCCCCTGGAGAGTTGCTACCTACACACACATCCACTAAAGACTAGGTCCCATACACACACACACACACACACACACACACACACACGCACACACACTAGGCATCCGTTAGTACGCACACATTACCTCCCAATGGGAGAACAACAAGACCACATGCACAGTATAGCCTTCTGACAACAGAGTGATGCAAATAGCGTTCATTATGCACACACACATATGCAAACGTTTAAATATATAATGTAGGCCTACACGCATATTTGCACACATATGGTACATAAGCGCAAAGGGAAATGAGTTGGCTGCATACATCCAACTAACTCCAGTTACTACACAACCCCCCATCGACCCACATAGACCCGCATCTCCTCCTCCTCCCTGCAATTGCACACGTACACACACACACACACACACACACACACACACACACACACACACACACACACACACACACACACACACACACACACACACACACACACACACACACACACACACACACACGCATACTGCTGCCCTTTCCCATGCTGAGCTTGCCACAGGTAGGAGGTGGAGTCCCACTGTGAGAGAGAGGGAGAGAGAGAGAGAGAGAGAGAGAGAGAGAGAGAGAGAGAGAGAGAGAGAGAGAGAGAGAGAGAGAGAGAGAGAGAGAGAGAGAGAGAGAGAGAGAGAGAGAGAGAGAGAGAGAGAGAGTGAGTTTGGGTCCCTAACTGGGAAGCCTGTCTTAATTAACTGCCTCTAATGCCTGCTGCTACCTGCTGGCTCCAGCTACAGCTCTGGGCTTCAGAATGAAATCACTGCTAAATCCTGGATTAATGTTGCCTCCTACTTAACAACCCAAACAGTACAATAGCGAAGAAATAACCAAAGCGTCGATAGCCACTAGAGGCTGCTGGGTATTACAAGGTGTTGTGTTTCCCTTTCAGCATCGCTGTGAGAGTGTGACCGATTCAGACTGAGATTGCGGAGCCGTGCGAGATGAGAAAACGCTCACTGTGGAAAAAGACATTTGCGGTGGAAGACGTGGAACATAGAAAGACTTGAATAATATCAAGGGCTCGTGGGCAGATGGCAATTTCAGCATTGGACTGTAGTGATATTGTTGATGTAGACCATACTCTGGGCACACAGACACACACATACACACACAATGAGCACCAAATATGTCGGCGTCCTTGTCTATAATTGATCTCATAGGTTGTTTACTGGGAGTCAGACGACTCGTGCATCTGATAGACACGTCGGCCTCGCCGGCCTGTTTGGAAGGAAACCCAATGTGCTTGAGTGTTTCTCTGCAATATCTGCAGGATGTAGACCTCATTCCATTCTGTTCGGTCGACAGATACAATAAAGCGTTGATGGGGCCTTCAGTCATCCGAAGACATGTGAGATAATGGCATGTCATCTTCGAACGGCCAGAATGCGTCTTGCTTATTGTGTTTAGAATAGAACAGAATAGAATAGAAATCCTTTAATAATCCAGAGGGAAATTCAGCACTACAGATCACTCACATTGAACAACAATAAACATGTAGGTAGTCAATAGGACTAAAATAAGAATAAGAGATTATGTGCAAAATAAATCTGCATTGTTTTACCGGAAGACTGTTGTGCAAAGAGGTGTAAAGGTTCAAACAAGACCAATCCGTTTTGATGTAGCAGCTTTGTCTTATAGGGACTGCTGCCTTATCATTTTGTTGAGCTGTAATTAACACAACACAAGGATTCAATGTTCCTGTTGACATCACTGGTGACCATATTCAAATTAATTTACTCTCAAACTAAATGAATGTGTGCGTTTTTGGATGTGTGTGAGATTATGTGCAAAATAAATCTGCATTGTTTTTTGGTGATGTGCCCCTTTAACTTAAGTCACCATTATAAAACTGGCAACCTGAGAGTAACTTACTTTGATATACAGTAGATAGGGCTGACCCCTATTAGTCGATTAGTCGACGAATCGGTCGAAAGGAGCCGTAGTCGACTGCCAACCTCTTAGTCGAATACAAAAAAACAAAAACAATTTTTTTTTATCATTCTTTCCAAAAGAAAAGAGGCCTAGAAGCGTGGCTAACGCTAATGGCACACATACCAGAGGCTAACTGCCTACGAAAACAGGCACAGAGGCACTGAAAGAGGATTTCACCCATCTAATGAAAACACTAGACTAGACATCAAGATGTATCCATCAGTGAACCAATTGCATGCTTTTGCAGAGGACAAGAAGCCTTCAGTCGACTCCTTCAGACATTAAGCACCCCCCACAGCCCAAATGGAATGATACAAAATTAAAAAAAAAAATTATAATTTTTTATGTTATATATATATATTTTTTTTTGTCGACTAATAGTCGACTAACAGCACATTTTGGCCAATCATAGTCGACTATCCAAATCCTTAGTCGGGGACAGCCCTAACAGACAGTAGATTATATTCTGCATTTATAATTGGTCAAATCAAATTACCCTCACAAAGACATGCTGGCATAAACGTCTACAGGTGTACTATATTGTTTCTTTTGTTCAAATCTTGGTTGCAGGGAGGAGTTTGCTATTGTAATGCAAGAGGAGCACTTGTTCAAAATGTTCATCTGTCAAGCCATACCTCTGGGGGGTAAAGGTGACAGGTGCATCTGAGGGTAAGATGGTGTTAGATTGAAGGAAGAGCCTCTTCACCCTTGGAAAGTCACAAGGCAGCCCAGAGGTTCACCAGGGGAAGTGTTGATGGGTCACTGGTTATGGGGGGAGGCAATACAGGTGGTGGCACCACAGCTATGGTCAGAAATATGTGTCACTAGAAACTGAATTTGAATGTAATACTTTTGAATTTGAAATGTTCAAATAGAATTATATACGCTAAATGTTGAAATTGTATTTCACAGATTGAATCTAATGGTTTGAAATGTAATGGTTAATCTAATGGTTTGAAATGGTTTGAGACTTTCAGTGGAGTTCCAAATTCAGTTAATAATTCAGTTTTCGAATTCAGTTTATCAAAATTCAGTTCAGAGGCAGTCATCCATGGACTCTATAGGTAGACTAGAAGAGCTCCGATTCAATCCATGAAAAAGGGCTCCTTCAAGATCCAATGTTTTGATAATACTGAAACTATCTTATTACAAATACTGTTTACTTATGGTAAACAAGCTAGCATTTGCTAGAGATAGCAAATCTGGCGTTGCTGTATAGCAAATGCTTCAATCTGTGAATACAATTTTAACATTTAAAATTCAAAACTGTTCAATTCTAATTCCGTTTCTAATGACACATATTTCTGACCACAGTTGTGATCACCTCTTCAGTCACTCTATCTCCTATCACAATCACCCATCATTATTGTGAAAGGGGAACTGAACTCTTGAGAGTGGGTCTTGAATTTTACTTATTTTTTATAATCAGATTATGTACTGTAATCCCGATTACATGTAGTCAGTTACTAGCCAACCCTGATGGTAATGTATCTAATGTAGTCAATTAATTTAGTTGAAGAAAAATAAACTCACTTTCATACACCTTCATTTCAGGTGGAACTGATTTTTAAGACGAGAAGCAGTCCCTAAACTCCTGCACATGTTCTCACACTCGTGGTTAACCACATTGCCCCTAGTGGTGACTTACAGGCATTGGATTTTGTATATGACAAGACTGCATTAGGGGAAACCAGGGAGTGGACCCAGATCAGTTTCAGTTGAATGGGATTTTGTCATAGAAGAAATGTGATTCAAATGGTTTGGATTTTAAGATAACATTTAAAAACAAACATTTTGAAATTACATCTATGGCAAAATTACATTCAACTGAACCTGCTCTGGGTCCACTGTCTGATATTGCTGTATGATGTAATCCGCTAATCTAGGAAATTAGTTAACAAAATACAGCATATTTGAAGTGCCTTGGAATTGCAAATTAAATGTTATTTCACGGCTCCACTCTGAGAATAATGTTGCTGGCGAGACTACAGTTAAAAACAACTATTTACAAATCCCCTCAAGTCATTGGGGGGGATTTATAAGGATGTGTTACATGCAAAAGCTGGTCATCCTCCCCAAAAGTGGGGAAAGCAGGCAACCCATTGTAGAGGCAAGTAGGGAAATCTAATGGAGTTGGTCATTACTGAGGCAAGAGGGGATCGATATAACAACTTGATCCAAGCTATGAAATTCTCAGACCAAACTTCTCAAGAACAGCAAATAGAAAATCCCACTCAACTCCGTCGAAGGCCTTCTCAGCATCCAGGGAGATAAGAACCTCCGCCAGCCAGGGGCTGAGCTGGGGAAGTACAAAATAGTATATAGCCGACGAAGATTGGCCTTGACAAACCCGGTCTGCTCTGGCGATATAATTGATGGGAGAACTTTTTCTAATCATGTAGCAAGCATCTTAACCACGTCTAAAAGACAGATAGGTCTATACGTGCCTGGTTCCTTATGGTCTTTACTTTCCTTTAACTCATTGACTGCCACGCTGTTTTCCCATCTTTACTCAATGGCGCCAGCGTTATTGACCATTTTCACAATGTTTGCGGACCCATCGTATATTCTATATTATAGCTATGGAGACAATAGTATGGCTCATTTGACAGGCACTATTTATAGTCCAACACTGACAAACCAGTTAATTTCTACATACTTTCGTTTGTGCGCTATTCCACGCTATACATCGCCCCTCTTCAAAATAATCCAGTATTTTTTTCTAGATTGCGAGATATGACGTGTTATATGCATATGCGCAAATCATTCGGGTTGCTCGCCTGAAACCTATATTATTTCCAAATCAAAGGTATATACCATATATAGATGTTTCTTCACAAAATTATCAAGGGGGAGGGCGTCGTTTTGCGAAGCTGCGATCGTTACCAAAAGCATGTTTTAGGTTCGGTAAAATAGACCTAAAATAGACCTTGTAAAGTTGTGAAAAGAAGTCAGCACACCGTCTGCAGTGTTCCCAAGTTGAATTCAATTTAACACAACGTTTCGACCTGTGGCCTTTTTCAAGTGTCACCAACATGTGAAAAGGGGTGGGGTATATATACATATTAGGGGATGAACCAGGTCAAGGTTTAAATCAATTAGCCTATAGGCTACAAATTTACAAAACATATTACAGCTTAAGTGTTAGAACATACATAGTTACAATAATAATAATAATAATTCATTTATTTTGTATAGCGCTTTTCAAAGACCCAAAGTCGCTGACAATAGGCAAAAAAGAAACAAAGAAAACAAAGAAACATAGAACCACAGGGAAACGGAGGACAATAGGAATACACAGGAACATAAAACCACGAGTAACGGATAGCAAGTACGGGAGTGAGTAGGGGACACAGTCGGGAAGAGAGTAAGGGAAAACCAAGGGGGGGTGGGGGGGGGGGGGGGCAGGAGAGGAGAGAACGTGGGGCAGGGGGAAATGGTGGCGAGTTGGAGGAGGGTGGTTATAGGTAAGGAAGGTTGAATGCTTGGGAGAACAGGTAGGTTTTGAGTCTGGATTTGAAGGTGGAGAGTGAGGGAGAGTCTCTGATGGTCTGAGGGAGGGAGTTCCAGAGTCGGGGTGCAGCTCGTGAGAATGCCTGACAATAACAGTAGTAGTTAGATGTAACACACTTCCACATGTAAAATAGAGAAAAAACTCGTTTGTAGACTACGGTGGGAGGTTCCTTGAAGACAGATTGGAGTTTAGTTGATGATGTGCCAGTGTTTATGTAGGATCTTTGTGAATTCAAAACCTACAGGAGAATATGTAGTGCAGCACAGCAGGGACTGGTCCTTAGTGGGTCTAATGCTAGGTTGCAGGCATTCGTCCTGTGTGGCCACATCAAAGCGGTTCGCAGCTTTGTCTATCCATTCTGTAGGATACCCTCTTATCTCTCCTGGAATCTCCTGCTCAGGTCTGTGGACTGTCTCTGATATAAACTATCAAGGCTGCAGATTCTCCTGGCTCTGTAAAACTGGCTGACCAGGAGGCTCTTAATGAGGTGGGTGGGATGGAAACTGTCACCCCCAGGGTTCGAATTATCATCTGAGAGCTATGGGGGCCACCTGATTTTTTTTTTTTTTTTACAATTTTTTTTCCTGAAATTGTGGCTGTTTTCGAAGTCATAATTAGAGGAATATCTCATTAGGATTAGTCTAATACTAAGTAATAATGACATCACACAACAGTCATTAGACTATTGTGTGATGTCATTATTCAGTCTCATTCTTAACAATCAATATTTGTTAATTTTATTACTCACCTCTGATCAGTGATGCCAGTAACGCGTTACTAAGTAACGCGTTATTGTAATCTGATTACTTTTCCCCGAAAATAGTAATCTAACGCGTTAATCTTTAAAAGCCAGTAATCTGATTGCAGTTACTTGTCCAAGTGGCTGTGCGTTACTATTTCGTTACTATCTCATCATAAATTCATAATGCAGGCGGAATGCAGTATTTTATTTAGTTTTCGACAGTCAAAAATACATTTTGAGCTGTTTTTCTTATTTGCGAGTGACGTCGTGTGGCAGTGAAAGTGTAACTGAGGGGTACAATTCCCTGACTGTATTGTTAGATATGATACTTACTACCACTACCTCTTGTACTTTAGACTCTGGCCACCCAGTACTAGGCATACATAATTATGGTAAACACTCCCACGTAGATGAAACGATCCAACACAAATGTACCAAGTCGAAAGTCTGCGTTTAATAATAATTAATACATAGCAAAAGGTATGTAGAGCAATCACTTAATTACATTTATGATTTGAAATAGGATGCACTTTTATGGCAAATGAGTATTCGTTGGTATATCAATAGAGAACGTCCAATCTCTGGTGGCGCAGGCGGTAAATATACAACCTGGAATATTTAAGGAATAATAGCAATGATACTTTAATGATTATAGAACTGGATACACTAGGGGGGAATTCCGGTCGCTTGTAAGACAACTGGAGAAGGGGGGGGGGTAGAGTCTGGCTGTATCCGTCTGGCCGAGGGTATCCTGGGAGAACCCACGGTTGTGCGGCTCGGTGCCTCAGCGATCCTCGATCCACAGATGAAAGCAGTTGGACTCTCTGTGGGCCGGCTTCCTCCGGTCCACGATGGAGAGACGTGAAGCGACCTCGTCGTGTAGAGCGTCTCCTCACCTGTCGTCCTCTCCGGGGGGGGGTTTCCAACACACGGCAGTGTTGGTCTTTATCCATAGAATAATCACTGTATACAAAGCATAATCCGTGCCTGGGAAGGCGGGCTGTCGTCGGTAGAATAATCCGGTATGCAGGTCCACTCGCTCGTCGGCTCTGGGGCTCCTCGGGTGCAGCCTCACATGGGGTCGGCCACCCTGGATAAGCAGCCAGTTCTACCCGAAACGATGGGGGTACTGACTACGATAGTATTCTCACCGCACAAAGCACTAGATATGAATAGACTATTATTAGCTTAATAGACTACGTCCAACTCGACGATATAGTGCCAAATATGACTATTCAAATATTAATATACACGATGTCTCAATACCGATGGTAGGCCGAACTTGGCCTTACTCCCACACGTGGCGTCGCGGGGAGGCTTTACGTCTGTCACTCTATGGGAGGGTAAGAAACTGGACTAAAAAGAAGTCCTACTTTAGTAGCGCAGTATATATACGCACTATGAACAAATAGTACCATTAGTGGTGCGGTAGCCAGATTCCTACGCGGAACTAGGACTTGTTCGTACATGTTGAGCGGTACGTTTGAACTGGGTCTGGGGGGTATGGCAGCCTGGCACCAAGGTCTCGACCAATAGTAGAATGGAGACTATTATGGGATGTTCAGTAGGCTAGAATGGATATTCAATGCATATTGTACAAGGAATATACAAGGGATATCAGGGAATATTAGAGAATATACAAATACAATTAAATATATATATATAAATAAATATATATATTCGGTTTAATCTGGCCCTTCACAACAGCCACCCCCTGATTGGTCCCAGACCTAATCAGTTAAGCAGAGACAGATTAATCGTGTTGTCTATTTACACATAAGGGTTTGCTGTAGGGGTCAGTCAACTTCACAAAGTCATAGGGTTATAGGGTCATGGTCATCATCGATTGTGTCTGGGAGTCGGGGCAGTTCTATGAGCCTCGCCACGGGACGGGTGTAAGTGCGACCCTGGACAAGCACTTCAGCTGCTCGGACCTTGCCGTCGGCACCGGTGATCACTTTGCTTACGCGGCCGGCCGGCCACATAGCTCTGGGCAGTGATTGATCAATAATCATGACGACTGTTCCTTCTGTCAAATTGTCTCTCTCCTTTACCCACTTCGGGGCGGGTCTGTAGAGACGGTAGGTAGTGCAGTAGGAATGTCCTTGGTTGTGCACTCTCTATGGTAGTGCAATCATCTATGTTGGGGTCTGCGGAGATAACAGTGCTCAATCCACAAAACATAGGTTTCTTATTCTCAGCCTCCTCTTGACTGGCTTCCCTCGGGATAGGCGTGGGCCACTCTCCTTCCGGGAGCTTTAGGAATGCTGGGCCGTCACTGTAGACATTGCGACGGGTGAGGTCATCTAGGGGCATTCCCCGGGTGATGACGTCAGCTGGGTTCTGTTTTGTATCAACGTAGCGCCACTCTGTTTCTCCGGTTAACTCTTCGGTTAAGTCTTGAATCTCGGTGACTCTGACTCCCACGAAGACTTTGTACTTGCATGAGTCCGATTTGATCCAGGCGAGTACTGTCGTGGAATCTGACCACAGGATTGTTCTAGACACCGGTATGGTGAGCTCACGTTGGATGAGCGTGGCTAGGTGCGCTCCGGCTAGGGCTGCGCAGAGCTCTAGACGTGGGATAGATTGTTGCTTGCGTGGGGCTATTCTCGAGCGGGCGAGGACAAATGCTGTGTAGATCTCTCCCCCCTCTTCTTGGGCCCGCAAGTAGGCTACTGATCCGTATGCGACCTCTGAGGCGTCACTGAAGACGTGTAAGTCCATTTTACATGTCTCTGGCCTCACCGTGGGTGGGAAGTAGCTTCGGCGCATATTAACGCCTGGGAGTGAGTGGAGCTCCATCTCCCACTCTCTCCAGGTGGATGCAAGGTGTGCGGGAATGGGGTCGTCCCAGCCCTGGTCCTTGTCCCACAATGCTCGTACAATCATTTTTGCCCTGGTGGTGTACGGTAGAATACATCCTAGCGGGTCATATTGTCGGGCGAGTGTTGTGTACACACTCCGTCTGGTGGTCGGCGCCGCCGCCGGCCTTCCCTGCTCCGTAGTCAGGGGCTTGTGTCTGTAGTGAAGTGAATCTGTTTTGAATCGCCACACCAATCCCAGGGTCATCTCCTGGGCTTCTCCCGGGATTGTAGCCATCCAGGTCTCGCTGCTGGCTGCCTTGTCCTCGGAGGAGAGGCTGCGCAGTACTTGCGGATCGCTGCTGGCCCACTGCCTGAGATCAAAGCCGCCTTTGATCAATGAGGCGCGGAGTTTAATCAGGAGAGCCTTGGCTTCTTCCTGGGTTGAAAGGCTTTGTAGACAGTTGTCTACGTAGAAGCTGTTCTTTACGCTGTGTCGGACCTCTTCGTCCGCTGCTGGGTCCTCTGCTACATGTTTCTGTAGTGCAAATGTAGCACAGCAGGGGCTGCACGTCGTTCCGAAGGGGAGGACTTCCCATTGGTAGATGGCTGGGTGCTCATCTCCTGGCTTCTCTCTCCATAGGAACCGTAACAGGGGCTTGTCCTCCTCTACTAATCTCACCTGCAGGAACATTCCTTTAATGTCCCCGCTGATGGCCACCTTTTCCTGGCGGAAGCGGAGTGGAACGCCGAGTAGGGAGGGGCCGAGTGTGGGACCGGGCAGTAACTCTTTATTCAGATTTTGGGATCCGATCTGGTAGCTGCAGTTAAATACTATGCGGTCTTTACCGTTGTGATGGACCTTGTGGTGAGGCACGTACCACGATTCAGTGGTCTGGTCAGCCTCTTTAATGTCCATCTTTGTGACGTGTCCCGCTGTGATGAGCTTCTCAATCTCGGCGCGGTATACACTCTCTTGGGCGGGGTTCTTGGCTAAGCGCCGCTCCGTGTTCAGCAGGTACCGTTCTGTGGCGTCTGTCTTGGCGTGGAAAGTAGGCATTCCTTCTCGCCGCAGGAGTGGCGTGGCGTATCTCAACACGCCGTTGACCGGGACTCTCTTGGTCCCTGTCTCGAGGAGGTGAATGGCGTAAATGTCATCTTTAGAGCGAATGTCTTTCTTTCCGTTCTTAAAGGGCATTTGTTCCAAGGTCCATAGCCGCTCTACGTGTTGCAGGAGTGCGGTTTCTCCCTCTGTGACTCGGGAGTGGAGACATCTAGTGGCTGTACTTCGGTTGAGAGATTTGGCGAGCGGGCCTTGGAAAGTCCATCCCAAACGGGTCTCGACTGCTGCAGGACAGCCTCGGGGTCCGGTATGAACCCGGTCTATCGGGACAATGAGGTCTGCATGGTCGGAGCCTATCAACAGGGTCGGCATAGCATTGTCTATGAGCGGGATCGGTAACTTGCGCAGATGTGCATATTTCTCCATCAGCTTGGCGACGGGGTATGTGTACAGCGACAGTCCTATTTCTTGGCTGGTGAAAGCGTCTGTAATCTGGTACCGTCGCTCAGGCTGGCCGCTTGCTGCGATAGAGAATGAGACATTCTCGCCCTTTATCGTCTTCAAATCTCGTCTTATTGTCCGAATTGTCATTTGGGTTTCGCTTCCCCGCAGCCCTAGCTGGGCCGCAGCGGAGGCGAGCAGAAGGGTCTTCTCTGACCCGTCATCGAGGACGGCGTAAGTGTCCAGGACTTTATTCTGGTAGCTTAGTGTCACACGCACTACTTTTAGGAGTACTCGGGCTCCACTGCTGCTGGCGGGATCGATGTACATGACGCTCGCTTTGCTGCTGGATGGTGCGGGTGAAGGGCGCCGTCTGTTACTGTCGTGAAGTATGTCCAGATGGGCTCCATCGCACTTGGTGCACCTTTTCTTTAAGCGGCATTCGGCTGCCATGTGTGAGCGCGCACAGCGAAAACAGCGCTTGTTGGACTTTATCCATTGACTTGCTTCCTCCGCGTTCAGCTTGGGGAAGGAGTCACATTGCGCTAGCCAGTGTTCTTTCTCACAGTAGGGGCACACTATCTTCCACTTCTCCGTTCTGGAGGGGGTACTGTGGCTCCTGCTGCTCGGTACTGACTCCGATTGGTGCATCACAGTCACCGATCGTCTTCCATCATTTAGTCGTCTGGTTCCTTCTCTGGAGCCAGGGGTGCTCCGTCCGAATGTATCTAGCCGTAGGCTGCTGACTTCTCTCGCCAGGAAGTCTGCTAGATCGAGGAGGTTCGGTTCGGGGCCATTCGGGTCTCGGTGGTCTCTCTGCCGCCTAAAACGCTCCTGTCGAGCGGGCGGCAGCTTCTCCAAGATCCTTTCCACATTTGAGTTGGCGTAAAGTTCATGCCTCCCCTTCTCTCTCTGCGCTCCCAACATCCCTACCAGGGACTGCACTCTGATGGACAGGTCGTCCAGTGCTCGATTGTCTATTGCTGGGGGTAAGCGGTCGATGTGTCGGATCTCCTGGATCACGTAATCCCATATGCGCCCATACCTCTGGTCCAATGCTACCAGCGCTGCTGTGTATGGGGTGGTGGAAGTCGCGTAGGCGAGCGCTATATTATGTGCGCGGGGTACCTTTAAGTGCTTCAGTAGGATGGCGTATTTATGGCGTTCATCCAATACATCCACCAACATGGTCTCCAGACACATGCGGAGTTCTGTATACTGGGCCCGGTTCTCTTGGGTGAAGTCGGGTACCATAGGCGTGCCAATGTATGACGCTGACTGTGGATACATCGGCGAGCGTTGGGGGAGAGGCCTCCTAGGCGAGTCTCCTCCCGCTCCTTGGTATGGGCTGGTACCGGCAGTGTACCATGGCCCGCTTGTCCAGGTGCTGTTCCTCGGTGCGGGTCGTGCGTCGTGCTCACCCGTGTATAGAGTCGGGGGTCTGTAGCGCAGCTCCGCGGGAGTATAGCCTGGGCTGTACCGGACCTCCTGGTCCGGTAGAGTACTGTGCTGTCGTCGGGCGCGGTTCTCCTCCTCTTCCTCTTCGTCTTCAGTTAGGTCATCCAGTGCTTGTAGTCTCTGGTTTAGCCTCTCCACAGGATATGCTGCTCCTTCCCGGTTGCTAGGTCTCGCTTGGACCGGTGGGGGGAGGTGGTCTGTGGGGGGTATAGACCTCGTCTGTTGGTCAAGTTCAGGGTTGTTTACTCGGCTAGGGGATGCCGCCCTGGAGGTGTGTCTAGACGAGTTCCTGGAGCCTCTGGCGGAGGGAGAGGGTGTTGTCCGTCTGATCAGCTGTTCTATTAGTTGCGCTTGCTGTCTGTCGCGCTCTGCGTCCCGTAGAGCACCAGCAGCTGCTCGCTGGCTGTCTGCTCGGTCTCGGGCCACATTCTCTTCCATCTGAATGCGTCTTATTTCTAGACGTATATGCTCTTCTTCGCTCCGCTGCTGGATCTGCAGTCGGTCGCGTTCAGCAGCGGCGTTCAGGCTGATGAGGAAGGCCTGCTGTAGGGTCCTCTCTGCCTCGCTGGGAGAAGGCGGTTGTATAGGGGAGCCTTCCCTCGGGGTACTCCTTGCGGAGCCTTGGAGCTCTATCTCCACGGTGCTCTCCCCGTCTTCTTCCGTGCCGAGTTCTCTCTCGGTAGCGTTGTATTCCTCCCGGGACTCATCGGGGACTACTTCTTCAGTACTGGCGGGGTGTGAAGTCATGTCTGGTTCCCACTGGTCCCCACCGTGAGCTTGGTCAGTTACATTAGAACCCGTAGGGGCCTCTATGGTCGGGGTAGTCTGGGCGTTGGGGTTAGACATACTTTTACTTTCTAGTTTTACCGCGTTTACTGTTAGTAGAAGACTAGGTTGTTGACTGACAGCGTAAGCCTCTAAGTACTGAGGGAGCCGTCGTTCGCGCTGCGGGCGTTGGTTAGGAGGATCGTTTCGTGGAGTGTTCATCATAGGCCATTTCAATATTAATAACACTATATTAATATTACACTAATTACCATCCGGCTCGAAGGACCAATTGTAACTGAGGGGTACAATTCCCTGACTGTATTGTTAGATATGATACTTACTACCACTACCTCTTGTACTTTAGACTCTGGCCACCCAGTACTAGGCATAAATAATTATGGTAAACACTCCCACGTAGATGAAACGATCCAACACAAATGTACCAAGTCGAAAGTCTGCGTTTAATAATAATTAATACATAGCAAAAGGTATGTAGAGCAATCACTTAATTACATTTATGATTTGAAATAGGATGCACTTTTATGGCAAATGAGTATTCGTTGGTATATCAATAGAGAACGTCCAATCTCTGGTGGCGCAGGCGGTAAATATACAACCTGGAATATTTAAGGAATAATAGCAATGATACTTTAATGATTATAGAACTGGATACACTAGGGGGGAATTCCGGTCGCTTGTAAGACAACTGGAGAAGGGGGGGGGGGGGTAGAGTCTGGCTGTATCCGTCTGGCCGAGGGTATCCTGGGAGAACCCACGGTTGTGCGGCTCGGTGCCTCAGCGATCCTCGATCCACAGATGAAAGCAGTTGGACTCTCTGTGGGCCGGCTTCCTCCGGTCCACGATGGAGAGACGTGAAGCGACCTCGTCGTGTAGAGCGTCTCCTCACCTGTCGTCCTCTCCGGGGGGGGGTTTCCAACACACGGCAGTGTTGGTCTTTATCCATAGAATAATCACTGTATACAAAGCATAATCCGTGCCTGGGAAGGCGGGCTGTCGTCGGTAGAATAATCCGGTATGCAGGTCCACTCGCTCGTCGGCTCTGGGGCTCCTCGGGTGCAGCCTCACATGGGGTCGGCCACCCTGGATAAGCAGCCAGTTCTACCCGAAACGATGGGGGTACTGACTACGATAGTATTCTCACCGCACGAAGCACTACATATGAATAGACTATTATTAGCTTAATAGACTACGTCCAACTCGACGATATAGTGCCAAATATGACTATTCAAATATTAATATACACAATGTCTCAATACCGATGGTAGGCCGAACTTGGCCTTACTCCCACACGTGGCGTCGCGGGGAGGCTTTACGTCTGTCACTCTATGGGAGGGTAAGAAACTGGACTAAAAAGAAGTCCTACTTTAGTAGCGCAGTATATATACGCACTATGAACAAATAGTACCATTAGTGGTGCGGTAGCCAGATTCCTACGCGGAACTAGGACTTGTTCGTACATGTTGAGCGGTACGTTTGAACTGGGTCTGGGGGGTATGGCAGCCTGGCACCAAGGTCTCGACCAATAGTAGAATGGAGACTTATGGGATGTTCAGTAGGCTAGAATGGATATTCAATGCATATTGTACAAGGAATATACAAGGGATATCAGGGAATATTAGAGAATATACAAATACAATTAAATATATATATATAAATAAATATATATATTCGGTTTAATCTGGCCCTTCACAACAGAAAGGGTTACACAAGAATGTGTCCCGCGGCGTGACTGGTCCCTCTGTCTGTGAGTGACTCTGCTTTGGTCAAATCACATTCCCCATCCACAGTCTGCGAATCAGAGGCAGAGTAGGGCGGGTCTTCACAGCACGTCATGTGACATATGCGCCAATCGTGTGACAGCAGGGCTCCGTCGTTAGAATTCCACCCCAAAACGGTTGTCTAAACGCAAAATTAAAAGTGATTGCGGTTTCTGTTCAGACTTCCATCCCAAAACGCTCGTCTAAACGTAGCCTCAATCACTACTTCACGTTCATATGCGGAGGAAACAAAATACTGTCTACCGCTAAAAACAGCACATCCAATTGCATTGAAAGCATCTGGAATCACAACACTAGCCGACGCTTCGACTAGGTACAGGAGGACTCGGATGTCCAACAGCAAAAGAGAGAGATTGTTTCTTTCCCTTTTGATTAATGTATATTTGATGGTGGCAGAGCAAAAGCTCTTATTTGCCAGATTTACAGTTAATTTACATGTTAAAGAGAGACTGATTGTATGTTTATAGAGAGACATTTATAAAAACAATTTAATAGTTACAGTTGATATAATTGAATAGTTCAGCCTGCATTTGTTAGATGTTTGATTGATTGATTGAAAAGTTTATTAACAGATTGCAGAATGGGTACAGTACAGTACAGCTCAATACATACAATTGTTAAGGGGATGCAGACCAGAGAAAGACTTTCGTCTTGTTTACATCAGGGTCCCCCATTTTCAATTCATCATTGTCATGTGTCATTGTCATCACATCAACATGTGATACACTGGTTTTGTAAAACCACTGGCTGGCTGCTCTAATGCTGTGAGCATCATAGACTGTTGCTTTACCATACTTGATGGTACAGAAGCTGAAGCACTAGTTTAACAATTTACGTTATGTGCAGAGAAACAAGTTAAAAACAATTTATGCACTTTCAATAAAGCGTTTAAAAAAAACTGTTGGGGGAACGACGACGACTTCGTAACCTAGTTACTTTCAAAGTAACTAAGTTACTCTGATAATCAAGTAATCAGTAAAGTAACTTAGATTACTTTTTAAAGGAGTAATCAGTAATCAGTAATCAGATTACTTTTACAAGTAATCTGTGGCATCACTGCCTCTGATATATAATGCCATATTTACTTATTTGCATTTTGCACCTGATAAAATACAACAATTTAATAAAAAAAATTAGACCAAAATGTATGAACTTGAATTAACATTTATTTGTCTCTGCACTTATAAATCAAAAACTAACTAAATAATCGAATGGAAAATAAATAGTTGTATGGCACAACAGCAGCATTTATCAGGATACAGTAAGTAACATTATCATCTGATAATAAAATGAACATAAAATAAATACTTGTATAAATCAAAATAAATAATGTTATAAACAAATGTGCACAGGTAATCAAGAGAACTGAATGAAAAATAAATTAGAAGTAGCAGCATCTTCTTAGAACAACGAGAAGAAAAGTAACTACTGCAGCACGTCGCCGACATGCAGACCGGAAGAGCCGGGATTCAAACCACTGACCACTTTTATCCAAAGTGAGTGGTGACGACTATAGCTCTACCTCCTGAGCTACAGCCGCCACATCATGATGACTTAAAGTGTCACACAGGCAGCCAGGGGTTGATGCCTTTTCTATCTCAGACCACGAGAGTAATAACAACATCTGCAATTAGAGCTCTGCATTATCAGAAGCCATTACATCAAGCTATAGATTGCATCATCTCAAGTGGCAATTGTTACGTTTTTCTTAACACTTTCTCCCACAAATCTGTCAAAATGCAAAAACTATACAATGATCAAAATACCAGCAGCATGTTACCAAATAAGCAGCAACATTACATCAAGTAAACAACAGTAACAACAACTTCCTCAGTTGTTCCTCCTACAGCTCTAAAGTGTCTCATGTCAGTCCAGAATCCAGAAGACCCATCACGCCCGCTCCCTGCAGCTGAGTTTTTCCTCTTCACTCGTTCTCTCTTCGGTTCCGTCTGTCTGCACATTTGAGGTTTATTGTTTATTTATATATGTCTAGTTGTTGTGTTACATACATACATTTACTCTATTTCCGAGGGACAAATTGTCTGCTTCTTCTTCACGAGGTTGGAGTAGCGTTAAACTCATGGGCGACGCTCATGGGCGACGCATATCGGCTTGGATGTGAAATGCAGCCTATTCCACAACATTAATTACTCTGTTCTTTTAAAAACTGAAAATAAAAATATGATCTATTAACAATTTATTTAGGTAACATAAATAATAATTCGTACATAAATAAAAAAATAAATAAAAAAATGTATAATTTTTTTTTGAGAGACCCCCACAGAGGGTTTTGACTATGGGGGCTCAGACTATAGCTATGGGGGCTGAGCCCCCATTGGCCCCCTCATAATTCGAACACTGGTCACCCCGTAGTAAAGTGTTTCTGTCAGTAGGCTTGCAAAATAAATCTGTATGGATAGTGTTCCCCTCCACTTTTGTGGACCACTGTCTCAAGCCATGGGTGACCTCCCTTCCCTCCTATACACGGGATTCCATTGATCTCATTAACAAACTAAAGGCCACTGTACTACCAGACAATGCTACATTTGTCACTTTAGATGTGACTAGTCTGTACACCAACATCCCACATGATGGTGGGATTGAAGCGGCACACACCTTTCTGAGCCGCATACCCGAGACTGATAAACCAGAGACTGATAAACCCAGTACTACCTGCATATGTGACCTAATGGAAACTGTACTGACCAACAATTACTTTAAGTTCAAACCAGATCACTATCTTCAAACCAAGGGTACGGCCATGGGGAGTACTATGGCCCCCAACTATGCTAATCTGTACATGGGTCAGTTTGAGTTTTTCTCATTATATTTTTTTCTCTATTTTACATGTGGAAGTGTGTTACATCTTACTACTACTGTTATTGTAACTATGTATGTTCTAACACTTAAGCTGTAATATGTTTTGTAAATTTGTAGCCTATAGGCTAATTGATTTAAACCTTGACCTGGTTCATCCCCTAATATGTATATTTATTACATGGCGTTATCACATTTGCCGAAATGCTTGCTTGTGATTGGTCAATAGCGCTCGTCAGAGGTCCGATATTACTCGATAACGGACCTCTGCCGAACAATAATGACCGTTGTGCGCAGCTGTTCACAATCAAGGCCACTGACACACTGCATCAGTGCAGCCAATCAGACACACCTGCTGGCTGCACTGACAGCGGAGTGTGTGTGTGACGATGACAGTGGAGCCAGAACAGAACTGCGTCTGCATTTGATCTCGTCTTGTCGATGTAAAATGAATTAGGTATATTATATTGTTAGTAAGTTAGCCATGTAATAAGCGGGATAATGTATAGCTATACTCGATCATTGTCGCAAAATAATTGACCTTCACTGACGTTTAAAACACCTCGGCGCTGCGCCTCGGTATTTTAAACTCTGTGTCGGTCAATTATTTTGCGACAATGACCTCGTAGCTATACATTATCCCTTACATACCCCACCCCTTTCCACATGTTGGTGACACTTGAAAAAGGCCACAGGCCGAAACGTTGTGTTAAATTGAATTAAACTTGGGAACACTGCACACGGTGAGCTGACTTCTTTTCACAACTTTGTATATCTATTTTTGAGTCAAGCACCCGTGACTACACTTTGGATGTGCGTGAGTCTTTTCTACTACTAAAATAGACCTTACCTTAGTCAGAAGGTACTCCAAAATGAATAATCCCAGTAGTTCCATCACGATCGCCATTACTCGTGTGCATTGGGCATGGCTATAATACAGGAAACAATAGGTTTCAGGTGAGCAGATCGGTGACAGATAGCTGTGTGCTGATTCACTTTGAGGGGGAGGGGATTCCTGCAGCCAGAGGCACAGAGGCACAGAGGCACTGAGAGACACCTTAGAGACCCAGTTCAAAAGGTAGGCGATACTGCCACCTGTCACGATTCGATCATCATTGCAATTTTAACATAGGCAGTGGTGCCAGGGAGACACAGGCAGGTCCGCGCGAGTGTTTAGAATGGGAACATCGAGAGAAAAAAAAAGAAAAGGATCCAAACCCGAAAAATCTTGGGTTTGGCGCTCAACGGTTGGATTCGAAACCCGAGAAATCTCGGGTTTGGCACAGTGGACACATCTACATTCTGCTCTCAGCACACCCCATTCCTTTCATGTAGGCTATATATTTAATAATATATATTATAAATCTATAGTTTATTAGCAACGATGCACTAACTAACGTTGTATTGTACTTGTGATGTATAATGACAATACATTTGAATCTAAAAAAATTTAACCTCAAAGGGTTAATAGAACTGATATAAATTCCCGATAAAAGGTAGGAGGAAGGCCTTTGGCCTCTAAAGCCTCGTTAACTCATTCAGCACCAAACCCGAGATTTCTCGTGTTTCAAATCCAAGCATTGAGCGCCAAACCCGAGATTTTTGGGTTTAGATCCTTTTTTCGATTATCTTATCCTAAACAGTCGCGCGGACCTTTGTGACTCATTCTGAGACCTTGAAATTGCAATGCAGATCGAATTCCAATAGGTTGAAGTCTCTCCCTATATTTTGAGGAGATGTAACACATAGAGGGGGGATCTTGTGCATTTAGCACCTGGGCAACTTGAATACATCTTGGCTAGGATTGGTCAATTCAAATGTACATACGCTTCGTCCCAGGTACTTAAACCATCACACACAGAGCGATCAGAGAGAGTGAGAGAGTTGGCATTGATGAGTAGTTGTTAGTAGTAGTAGTTGGTAGTAGTAGTAGTAGTAGTAGTTATTCGATTCCTTTATCCTTCATTTGATTCCGCGATCCGGAAAAGCAAGACAAACGTTGCGCAGAAGGTGAGGTTTCGCCAAACTACGCTCGAGTCTGCCTTTCTTGGACCTACGACTCCAACCGCCGGGCCGGGCCAAGCCCATTCAGCCGCAGGACCGAGCCATGCAGAACCAGCCGCAGGGCCTATTCGGGTGTCTAACCTGTCTGCTAGGAGCGTCTCGCCACGCCGCAGCTCTCGGAAGCAAGTACGCCCGGAGCCCGATTATTTTTATTCGGATAGCGACACAGACGGCGACATAGTCGAGCCGGAATGGATTCCAAGTCCAGGTAAGATACTGACATTTACAGAATGGGCTATCATAAATTAGCACATGTGTGTGGTAGTGGTACAGAGGTGTCTATGTGTGCGTGCAGCTATCCTGTGTGTGTGCGGTACAGCGGTGTCTGTTGAGACTGAGCAAAGAATATATTTATATTCACTCACGCTTAAATTTTTTTTAGCTACTGTCTATTGTATAATAGTCCTGTATACTGTCCATATGTTTATACATGAATGGTTTCACAGTAGCAAAGTGTAGCAGTGCCACAACTGCTTATTAAATATATAAAAAAAATGATTGATGCCTTCTCTGTATGTACCTATACTGCCTTGTGTATACTGCCTTGTGCCTGAACCAGTATATATAGTTTTATAGTACATAGTCGATAGCAGTGTAATGTATACATAGTATATGTCTACATAACGTAAGGTTATCCTATAACCCTAGTTATATGAGTATAGCGAGCGCTCTGCTCTATTGGAACTATCCCTTTAATCCATTCTAATACTGAAAAACGTTCACATGTACACACCCCTATTCACCTCCGCCTGGCCACACCCACATCCGCTCCCATATAACCGGGGTCGTGGCCACACCATCAGTTGCTTCCCAAGTCTTTCACCACCGAAGGCAAAGACCATGGGGTCCTCAGTGAGTCAGAGCAGAGCGCTCGCTATACTCATATAACTAGGGTTATAGGATAACCTTACGTTATAGATCGTATAGCTTTACGCTCTGCTCTATTGGAACACAGGAGCTGAGCAGAGCGAAAAGCTCGACAGATGTACCCGCTGAGGCCCCCCACAACAATCAGAACCGGGGAGGACCCGAGCCCCCCGGTCCTCCCTAGTGGAGGACGGGAGGGAATCGGATCCGACTGTGCGAAGAGGGCTTAGCACCTCAAACGCACAGGGTGAGCAGACCGTGGGACTTACCTTCGTTCAGAAGGACCCATGACCACTCAGGCGCGCATCCCACATGCCATTAGGGAACGGACAGGAAGCAAAACACCCCCGTCACAGCCCCCAACATCATAGGGTCGAAGGTCAAGAACCCAACCCTGTGGCAAGGCTGCAGCAGCGGAGCGCGGAGGAGGTCCCAGCCCTAGGACAACCTGAGGGCTAGGACCCACTGAAAAAATGGGGCCTGGTGAGGCCAACGAGGCCGCAGCATTGGGACCCCACCAGACGGTCACTGGTGACACCACCCCCCACATCGCCAGCGTATCGGACAGGGCCCAAATCAAGAGCAGGCCCTACCCCCCTTGGCACGCCGCTCTGAAGCACTCTTCAAGAGGCTACCCCCCCCACAACACTGCAGGGCCAGTCGGCGTGCCGGGGAGACAACCCCCAAGGAGGTTGATCCCTCAATCCAGGCAACAGGCCCCAAGAGCAGAACTCAACCTGTGTCTGGAGCACTGCGGACTAGACAGGCGCCTAAAGGGTCTACTGTGAGAACAGTATCCCGGCGGAAGGGGTGTTCGGTATGCTGTGCACCATGTCATAACCTCCACAAACCCGACCCCCAATCCAGCGGGGTCGAGGTTCAAAGAAGAGGCTGACACAATTGGCAGATGTCATGAAAGATGCAGGGGCATACTCTCGGGCAGACAAGGTCAAGCCCAGCCTCAACCCGAGAGTCGACTCTGCTACCAACACACCGGAGAACCAACCACCCCCCTATGTTTGGTTTAACAGGAGGCGGTTGTTCCCTTAACCCACAAAGAAAACTCAGAAACATAACTGCGTGTATACACAGGCTATACAAGCAGCACAAGTGTTTCAGTTTTCAAAGGGTTAACCCAGGCCAACAGGTCGACGAGAACAAATTCGGACCTGGGCCCGGCGGACCGGGACCTACACAGGGATGTCTAGAGGAGTTGACAACAACCTCCCCGACAGCCCCCTCCCAGCCCCGTCCTAGCAGGGAGGGAGGGGTGAAACAAATGGAGAGGGACCAAGCCCCCTAACACAGCGCAAGGTACAACACAGTATGGACCAAGCACGTCACTGTTAAGGGCAACCCGTGGTGGCATACATACGACACACACATCCACGACATCAACCCCCGCAACGCCAGGCCCGACCCGGCATTTCCCCCCCGGAAAAGCACAAAGTCCTTCGGGGTACCAGAACAGCAAATCTGCGCCCCGGCGGACAACGGGTTAACTGACCTGGTCCGGCGCGACCAGAACCAGTCCTGGGTCCTAGTCACGCCGCCATCCCCAGTCCTAAGAGGGGGGGTAGGTACGCGTGTCGATCCAAAACATCACAGAGGGCCCCACCAAGATGGTCAGTACGCGAATGCACTGCTCCTGGTGGCCCACCTCATGGGGTTTGATCCCGGAGATGCACGTGAGCCGTCGAGTCTAACCTAGTGCACTGGCGCTTGGTAGAGATAAAATCTCCTTCCCAGCCGCCCGCATAGAAAACGCTGTTTCTATGAATTGGGCAACCAAGGCGTGCCAGCCATAAAGTGGTTCCACATGGATTGGAAAGCACCCAGGGCCAGCGCTATATGCACGTCGAGAACCCGAAACATATCGATGGCAAATTCTAATAAGAAACACCAGACAATGTTTCCTCCATGCTGTCTGGGACGAGCAGCAGGAAGCCGGCCTATAAGACACAGACACAGGTCTCATATGACGCGTCTGAGGGTAAAACCCTGTCAATTCCGCTCTTTACATAAGAGGGGAAGACAGAAGTTCCCCCAGAGAGACCTCTACGTGAGTAACAATTGAAAAAGATACATGTAATAATAATTGGGCCAAGTGACCAACGGCCCAATACACACTTTAATAGAGAGCAGAGCAGAAAACAAACCGTTTTCGAATGCATCGCATCATCCAACTTTGACAATGACAGCGGTCTGCAGCACAGAGCCTGAAAACTCACGGATGTCTCATAGCCAATAGGAAAAAACGCGCCTAGTGACGTATTCCATGGCCGGGGGGAAATCCTGTGACCCACCCATCCTAACATGGAGTGGAACCAGGGAACCCCCCCCCCCCCTTCCCCCTCCCTGTGACGCGCTGACCCCTCAGCCGACAGGGAGACTGACAGGCAGGAGGTCCCACCTCCCGGCCAATCAGTAAAGGGGGGAGGGGTTTATTAGTCCACCCCTTATTACCCCTCGCCCCTGATACGATGCAACAACAGCGCAGAGCCATGACACCAGTCGTAGCGCGCTACATGAAAGCGCATTATACCTGTTAGGGTAACAGCTTCACATTCTGCACGCCAGCCACAGACAATAACCTTGTTTGTGCAAAAATCTGGCTTTATACACGGCTTCAGGCTCATGTTCGAAAAACTTGCCACCTGAAGTTTTACACCTTTACCCTAAAGTAAAGGGAAAAAAACACAGACCAAAGAGAGGGGCCAAAGGCCTTGGTACAAGAGCTATACATGTAAACTTCTGTAGGCCAACACCTAACACAGTTGTGAACTCAATGCCACGTTTACTTAACCGTGAAAACACGATACACACAACCCTCTTTCACAATAAAAAAGGGCAAAAGTTCACTCTCACTACTACAAGAGGAACGCCGTCTTTTATGACAAGAGAAGACATAAGTCCTTGACCAAGTGCTAGCTACAGGCCTTGCTAAGTCACATAATAGCGACCAAACAATTTTCAACGAAAACTGCACTCCCCCTAAGCAAGAGCACAACCCCAGCAGTAGCCGAGGGATTACAATCCCCAAAAATATAGTGAATCAACACACGCTTTGCAAACAAAAACATATTTGAGGGGGGGGGGGGGGGGGGGGGGGGGGCAAACCGGGAAATAATTTCACCCACCCCCTCACCACCTCACCCCTGATACGACGCCAAAAGAAAAAACAGAGCCGTGACTCCAGGTGCATGGCGCGCAAGATGAAGCACATACTCACCTGTAGAGTAAATGCTTTACATCACCTCGTTTGAAAACAGGTTTTATCCACGGCTCTGCTTGTGTGAAAAACTTGCCACTCGTTATTTTTACCATTACCCTTAAGTAAAGAAAATAACAAGCTAAGAGAGGGACTCAGGCCCTTGATCACATGCCACTATGTACAGCGGAGTAGGTTAACACCCAGCCAGTTGTGGACTCAGCCACGTTGTCAACGTTACATGAACACACACACACAACTTCTCATCATACAACAAAAAAACCCAGTTAATTTTTACTCACGTAAAAAATAACGCTGTTTTTAGGTAGAGAGAAAGACATAAGCCTTGGCCAATGCTAGAAGCTATACAAGATGGCGACCAAGACAATTTTCACACAGCACACGTCGTACTGTATCTCCAAATGCAGTGAAGTAAACAAAGACATTGTTATTAACCAAAACATTCGGGAGGGGGAGGAAGGAAGAGTGGGGTAATGTCCAACGGACATTTTACCTGCACCTCGTACGCAGGACGAAATGGCCGCAAACACAGGTTGGTCTACCACGTTGACAAGGCCTCTCGCTGGCAGGGCGAGAGGCCGGCGCGACGCCCCCCTCCTGCGGCAGGTCATGGCGCAGGCCCGACGGCATCTTCTGACTACATGAGGAGTCTAGTGGGTTTGTTAGACCGCCTAGTCACAGTGCAGACTCAAGTGCCAGCTAGCGCCACAGCTCGGGTGCCTGACATACAGCGCCGGTTGTGCCGAGTTTGTAATTCTCCTGACCATTCCACTCTTTCCCACTGCAGGGGGGAGAACAGATGTCTAGAATGTTTGTCTCCCGGGCATTGGAAGAGGGATTGTCCTCAGCAGCACAACCAGCGGCATACTCCGCCCAGTGACAGCACTGGTGGTCAGTCTCATCCTTTAAACCACTAAACTCACACCTAGAGAGGGGTGGTGTGGGTGGTATGGATGAATCCCTCACTGATGTCTCTGACCTTGCTCATTTGTATAAAGACAAGTGTGCCAAAGCACCTAAGGGTTCTCGTACGATCATTTAGGCAACTCAAAAGATTCAAGCTTTCAGTGACCTGTTTTATACTTCGGTCCTTGTCAACCAGAGTGTTCAGCTTAAAGGCATGTTGGATACTGGCTCTATGTCATGCAGTATCAGTGAAAATGCAGTAGAGAAGCTCCGCTCTGGGGGTGTTTTACCCGGGAAGCAGCAGCCTGAAGAGAATATTGTTTTGATTGGCTGTGGTGGTCTGGAGACGAGGCCTGATGGTTTTTATGATTTAGACATGCAGCTTTATGGTGTCTTGTTTATTGTACCCACTTTAGTCGTGCCCGGTCAACATGATGACCTGATAGTTGGCACGAATGTCCTTAAACATGTTACTCACGTCCTGAAGGGTGGTAGTGAGTACTGGGATCTCGCATCGAGACCGGAGCCTCAGTCGAGTCCGGAAGTAGAGCAGTTTCTGTCCATGTTTACGAACGTGGAGCGCTGGAGAGGTGGTACGGTTCCCGAGAGGATTGGTACCGTGAAGCTCACCCAGGCCGTGACGCTCCTACCGAGACACGAGCACTTAGTCTGGGGCAGACTCCCTGCTAAGGTGCTTATGTCACCTGGAAGCACTGTAACTGTGGAGTCAACAGACTCCAAGGCTATGCCACGAGGTGTTCTGGGTCGGCTCGTTACACCACTCTGGGGAGATAGATGGGTGCCCATGACTGTTTTCAATCCGTCTGACAAACCTATCACACTGAAAAGGAACTGCAAGTTAGCTGATGTTTCGGTATGTTTGGCGATTGAGGACTTGGATGCTTTCCAGGGACTGCAGTCAGTTTCGGAAAGGCGAGAGCCCGACGCCCCAGGTTGTGCCGGTCCTCCGGCCTCGCCGGCTAGGAGTTTGTCAGAGCTCGGGCTCGGTGACATTGACATCAGTTCTTGCCAGGTCAGTGAAGCCTGCAAGTCCCATCTTATGCAGCTGATAACTGAATATAACGACATCTTCTCCAAGGACTCGTTAGACTGTGGTGAGGTCAAGGGATACACGCATCGCATCCGTCTTGTGGATGAGCGCCCCTTTCGCTTGCCCTACAGGAGGGTTCCCCCGGCTCACTATCAGAAGCTGAGACAGGTTCTCACTGATATGGAGGAAAAGGGGATTATCAGAAAGTCCTCGAGTGAGTACGCTTCACCTCTTGTAATGGTCTGGAAAAAGGACGGGGGGGTTCGCATCTGCACTGATTTCAGATGGTTGAATGCGCGCACCTTGAAAGAAGCTCACCCCTTGCCACACCAGTCTGATTGTCTTGCTGCGCTTGGGGGCAATTGCCTCTTTAGTACGATGGATCTCACCTCTGGCTTCTTTAACATTCCAATGCATGAGGATGACAAGAAGTACACAGCTTTCACAACCCCCCTCAGGTTGCATGAGTATAATCGCATGCCACAGGGTCTATGTAATAGCCCTGCAGCCTTTATGAGAATGATGACTGGAGACATGAACTTTACAAAACTGACCTTGAAGATCTCCTGGTCTTCGCGCCGTCAGAAGATGAGGCCCTGTCTAGGCTCCACACCGTGTTTCAGAGGTTGAGAGAGAACCTGAAACTGGCTCCCAAGAAGTGTCACCTGCTGCAGCAGCAGGTTAGGTTCTTGGGCCATGTGGTCGGTGGTGGGGGAGTGTCTGTTGATCCCTCTAAGGTGGAGGTTATCTCCAACATGACAGGATCTCATGGAGGTTGATGGGTGCACACCCTCTGTCCGTAGGATCAAGTCATTTCTCGGCATGGTATTTTACTACCAGCATTTCCTCCCAAACTGCTCTGCTGTTGCGAAGCCATTGTTCGCCCTTACGGCTGGACAAAAGAGGAGGGGGAGGTCCCCTAAGGACAAGAAACCACATGGCAGCTTTCGTAGGCTCACCCCTGCCGACTTGACAGCGGAATGCGGGGAAGCTCTCGATAAGCTGAAGACTATGTTACTGGAGTGTGTTGTACTCGCCCATCCAGATTTTGAGGAGCCTTTTGTCCTCTCAGTTGATGCGTCATTGGACGGGCTTGGCGCTGTGCTGTCGCAGGTGCCTCGAGGTGAGTCCAAGGCCAGGCCTGTCGCTTTTGCTAGCAAGACCCTCAGTGCTTCACAGCGTAAGTATCCAGCTTATAGACTGGAGTTCATGGCCTTGAAATGGAGCATATGTGAGAAGTTCAGCCATTGGCTGAAGGGTCAGAGATTCACAGTTTGGACGGATAATAACCCGCTGACATATCTGCTTACGAAGCCAAAGCTTGATGCGTGTGAGATCCGCTGGGTGTCTAAACTTGCGTCTTTCGATTTTGATCTCAAACACCTGCCAGGGAAGAAGAATGTGGTAGCGGACGCTTTGAGTTGTAACCCTTTCGCTAAGCATGTTAGTCAGAGGTTATTGAGGGAGCCGTACACGGCTCTTGTGCAGGAAGCAAAGGCAGTTGAGGGGGAATCTGTGCAGGATGTTTTCAGGATCAGTTGTCAGTCCCAGACGGTGAGTAGCTCACTATTCGGGATGGCTTGTGAAACAGCTGAGATCAGAGCCCTTTGTCAGTCTAAATGCGACTGGATTGGTGCTGCAGAGTCCAGAGCGCTAGGTTTAGTCCAGAACATCAAACATCTGTCCGAGGGCCAGGATGCTTTACCGATGTTTTCAGTTGAGGAGCTTAGGTTAAGCCAGGAACGGGACCCCTGCATCTCTAGGGTGTTACCCTTTGTCGCTGTTCAGAAGCGACCATCTAGACAGGAGAGGCACGGCGCTGACCAGAAGGTTCTCAGGCTGTTGAAACAGTGGGACAAACTGGAGGTCCGTGATGGTGTCCTGTACTGAGTGACAAGGGACCAAGTGTCCAAGCAGAGGAGAACTCAGTATGTGCTGCTTCTGAGTCTGAAGGACAAAGCATTATCTAGCATCCATGATCTGGCAGGTCATCAGGGCCAGGATCGCACTCTTTCTCTTGCCAGGCAACGCTTTTATTGGCCAGATATGGAGAGGGATGTCAGGGTGTTTGTCAGATGTTGTCATAGATGTGTGTATGGGAACAGCAACCAGCGGTCAGTGGACGTTTTAGTGGTGACTGACCATTTCACCAAGCTGGCGCACGCGTTCCCATGCGCTAATCAGACAGCGAAGCAAGTTGCCAGAAAGCTCTGGGACAACGTGTTTTGTGTTTACGGGTTCCCCGAGAGAATACACGCTGATCAGGGTGCCAATTTTGAGAGCAACTTGACTTCTGAGCTCCTCAGGTTGGCGGGAGTGGCCAAATCCCACACAACAGCCTATCATCCCATGGGTAATGGTGGGACAGAACGCTTTAACCGCACTCTAGGTAACATGCTTCGCGCCCTTCCGCTTCAGAAGAAGCACCAGTGGCCGCAACAGGTCCAGACACTCACTTTCGCTTATAATGCCACTGTTCATGAGACCACGGGTTACGCGCCTTTCTTTTTAATGTTTGGCCGCGTCCCAAGACTACCAGTGGATGTTATGTTCAGGCAGGTCTTGAACGACCCTGGAGTTGTTGATTACGACTCTTATGCTGGCTCTTTGCTTTCTTGTCTGAAGAGTGCCATGGAGATCGCTCAGAAGCACTCCACCGTTGAGCAACAGCACCAGACCCGACAGTATAACAAGCGTGTCAAGGGTACTTACCTGTCTGTGGGGGATCGTGTTCTGGTAGCAAATCAGGGAGAGCGGGGAAAAAGGAAGTTGGCTGACAAATGGGAGGATGGCGTGTATACGATTGTTGGTGTCAACCCCAGTATCCATGTCTACAAGATCCAGGATGTAGGGGGGCACACAAGGGTAGTGCACAGGAACCGATTGCTGGAGGTCAACTTCTTGCCTTTTCCTGAGCTGGAGCAGGGTGAGAACGCCAGTGCAATTGGTCAGGCATTTGATGATGAAGAGTCCGATGAGGAGGACTGTGATAGTGGTGATGGTATGTGTAATGTTTCTGTCCATCAATGAAGAAACTGGGGTTCTTTGAATATCATTTATTTAGGTCCTGGTAGTAGTTAGGTAGCATACAACAGGTAGGTAGGTAACGTACATGTCAACATGCAACAGGTGTCTCATTATGACATTTATAGAGACTGTGTAGTCGTGGTACCCTGGTAGATGGGGCCATCTAGTGGTTAGTATAAATCACCACATCCTCCTTTCTATGAATGCTATACCGGCATACAACAATAAATGTAAACATTTCTGTTGACTCAAAACACAGTCATCTTTTAGTTTTTTTCTACTGTTGCTATTTCCAAATACAATTATCTCTATTTACTTTAACCTGCATACCATAAATCAACGTTATATATATACATCATGCTCTATAATTATTTTCCTTTTGCCTCTTCAATTTTTCTTTTCTTTTTATATTTTTTTAATGCAAAAGGATAGAGCTCTGTGCTGTTCTTTACAGATACTGAAGTCTGTCAGGTGGTCTAGACTGACGTGTAGATCTTCTCAGTACTGGTGTTGAAGGTGTCTGGTCAGCTGGTGGTGGCAAGTTTGTCAGCCCAGCTGTCGGTGGTGCTGCTGTGGTGCAAACTTCGTCATCAGCTGTTGACCGTTCTCCAAGTGTCTCTGGTGTTTTCAACAAGCTTCGTCGATTCCTTCTTAGGACTTGACCCTCTTCTGTTCTGACGGTGTAGGATCTAGGACCCACTTCCTCCAGAACTGTGGCTCTCCTGTCCCAGTATTTAGAATCCTGTAGTCTCACTGTGTCACGCCGTGACAGTGGCACTAGACCTTTTGAGACTTTGTCATAGTTTGTTTTCTGTCTGTTTTGCAGACACTTCTGTTTCTGTCTCACGATGTTATTCTTCTTCTGTTTTGCAGTGCAAGGAAGTGTGGTTCGCAGCCTCCGTCCCATCAGAAGCTCAGCAGGAGACAGTCCATGTTCTAGTGGTGATGCTCTGTAACTCAGTAGAGCTAGATATGGATCAGAACCACTCTCTTTTGCCTTCAGGAGCAGCCTCTTTACTATGCCCACACCTTTCTCTGCTTTACCATTGGATTGGGCATACAGGGGACTTGAGGTTACATGCTGGAAATCATATTCTTCTGCAAAGTTTTGGAACTCCTTACAGTTGTAAGCTGGTCCGTTGTCAGAAACGAGAACCTGGCAAATTCCATGTCTCGCAAAGATAGATTTCATATGTGTAATCACACAAGTAGCTGTCATGCTGGAAAGCAGTGCTATCTCTGGATAGTTAGAAAAATAGTCTATAACCAGTAGATAATTCTTTCCATCCAGGTGGAACAAGTCAGTTCCCACTTTTTGCCAAGGCACCTTAGGTAGGTCTGCAGTTACCATAGGCTCTTTCTGCTGCGTCGTATGGTGTTTCAGACAGGTTACACAGCTCGAGACCATCTTGTCAATGTCTGTGTTGATGCCTGGCCAATATATTGACGTTCTGGCCCTTCTCTTACATTTCTCCATTCCGAGGTGCCCCTCGTGAAGTCTCTCCAACATCTCTTGTCTCAGTGACTGAGGAATGACAATTGTGTTCTTTCTGAGTAACAGTCCATCTATCACACTCAGCTCTGCTCGGATGTTGTAATATTGCTGACAGTCTCCTTTAGGCCAGCTCTCTTTCATATTAGTCATAACCCTCTGTAGCAGGGGGTCCTTCTCCGTTTCTGCTGAGATCTGTTTAGATTTTCTGTCTGACACAGGAAGGGATTTTGCAATCAAGTTCACATGAAATTCAACATCAGCCTCTGTCGAGCTCACAGGTGCGTCACTCTGTGTCGTTGCCCTGGACAGAGCATCAGCCATCACAATGTGTTTACCTGGTGTGTATATCAGCTCAAAATCATAACGTTGCAGCTTCATCATCAGTCTCTGTATGCGTGGTGACATCTCACTGAGGTTTTTCTTTATGATGGAGATCAACGGCTTGTGGTCTGTCTCTGCCACAAATCTTGGTAGGCCATACACATAACTGTGGAATTTTTCAAATCCATAGACTAGTCCTAAACACTCCTTTTCAATTTGTGCATAGCGACATTCAGTTACTGTCATCGTTCTTGATGCATAGGCAACTGGCCTCCAATCATCTCCATCCGCTTGTAGCAGCACCGCTCCAATCCCATTTTTGGATGAGTCAGTGGAAATCTTTATCCTTTTGGACGGGTCAAAAAATGTCAACACCGGCTCCGTTGTGAGCATGGTTTTCAGTGTTGTCCACTCCTCTTCATGACTGCCAGTCCACTTGAAGTCACACTTGTGGTGTAACAGCTGTCTGAGGTGCACTGTCTTGGTTGACAAAGTTGGTATGAACTTTCCAACAAAGTTTATCATTCCCATCATTCTCAACACACCTTGCTTATCCTCAGGTCTCGGCATCTCCACTATAGCTTTCACCTTGCGGATGTCAGGCTCGACACCTGCACTCGAAAGCTTGTCTCCCAGAAAGGTGATTTCTCTCACACCAAACTGGCATTTTGTTCTGTTGAGCTTTAGTCCATGCTTTTTGACATTTTGCAGAACCTTGATGAGTCTCTCATTGTGCTGCTCCAGTGTGGATCCCCACACCACCACATCATCCACATACACTCGTGCTCCCTCTATACCTTCCAGTATGTGCTCCATAGATCTGTGGAACACTTCAGGAGCAGAGCATATTCCAAAAGGCATCCTTTGGAACGAGTAGCGGCCAAACGGTGTATTGAATGTACAGTACTTTGTGCTGTCTTCGTGCAGTTTGATCTGCCAAAAGCCCTGTGAAGCATCCAATTTACTGAAATACCTTGCACCGGCCATTTCACTCGTTATTTCCTCTCTTGTTGGAATCTGATAATGCTCTCTTTTTATGTTTGCATTTAGGTCTTTTGGATCCATGCACAGACGTATATCACCATTTGGCTTCTTGGCACACACCATCGAATTCACCCACTCAGTGGGCTCCTCCACTCTCTTTATCACCCCCAGTGACATCATTCGGTCGAGCTCTTGCTTCACCTTTTCTCTGAGCGGTGTTGGAACCCGCCTGGGAGCATGTATGACTGGCCGTGCATCCTTTTTCAGTTGGATCTTGTAGGTGTATGGTAAGACACCAAACCCTTTGAATACATCAGTATACTGATCCACTATTGTCTCTATGTCATTCTGTGCATTTGTTTTGATGCTATACATCCTCTTGACTAAACCCAATTGTTCACATGCTTCATCTCCCAACAGTGAGTCATGTCCATCTGGAACTATTACAAACATGAGGTGATGCTCTTTGCCTTTAACTCTCACCTTCAGTCTGCACATTCCTCTTGTGGGGATGGGCTGTCCATTGTAGGCTTTGAGTGGAATGGGATTAGGACGAATGTGGGGCTTCACTTTCATTTTTCTGATGTGAAGTTCATTTATCATATTAGCCTTTGCTCCTGTATCCAGTTTAAAAGCAATTACAGCTCCATTTATATGCAAGGGCTCGGTCCACTTGTCCTGCTCCACTCTATTCACTCTTGTCTGTTTGTCCTCATCCTGTGTCACCATGCCCACAAAGAAGGAATCACACAGGTCATTTTCCTCTACTGTGTGTACACGTTCCCCTCTGCCTTTTTTTCCCTTGGCAAAGCATTGCTTGGAAAAGTGATTTTGTCCTTGACACTTATGGCACATTTTTCCATATGCTGGGCATTGTCTTGGTGCATGACGAGTACCACATCTTTTACATTGAAAAGTGTCTAATCCCTTTTGTTGATTGTACCGCCCCCTTTCTCCCTTGTTGTAGGGCTTTCTCGTTACCATAGCAACCGCTGCTCCGTCCCTAGCGTCTCCCGCAAATGTTCTGGCATGCTGTACTGCTAATTCACTTGCGTGACATATTCTCACAGCTGATTCAAGGGTTAGCTCTGTCTCCCGCAGTAACCTCTCCCTCAGTTTAGAATCCAGTACGCCAAACACAATTTGATCACGGATCATAGAGTCGTGCACATCTCCAAAATTACACGTTCTAGCTTTTAGCTTTAAGTCCGTTAGAAACACATCACAACTTTCAGCAGACTGTTGCATCCTCGAGCGAAACACATACCTTTCAAAGGTTTCGTTCTTCTTCGGGGAACAGTGTTCATCAAACTTCTTGACAACCTCCGCAAACTTCTCTCTGTCCTCTGCCTCGGCGAACACAAACGTGTTATATACTTCCACGGCTTGTTGTCCCGCGATGGTCAGAAGCAGTGCAATTCGCCTCGTTTCAGACTTTCCTTCCAGTCCAACAGCCATCAGGTACAGCATGAAACGCTGTTTGAAGGTACGCCACTCATAATCCACATTACCAGTCCAATTCACAGCGTCCGGCGGCTTCACACTTTCCATCATGACGACTCGTGATTACACTCCTGGTACCATGTAATGTTTCTGTCCATCAATGAAGAAACTGGGGTTCTTTGAATATCATTTATTTAGGTCCTGGTAGTAGTTAGGTAGCATACAACAGGTAGGTAGGTAACGTACATGTCAACATGCAACAGGTGTCTCATTATGACATTTATAGAGACTGTGTAGTCGTGGTACCCTGGTAGATGGGGCCATCTAGTGGTTAGTATAAATCACCACAGTATGGATCCTGTATCTGGAGTTTGGTCTGAGGGTTTGGTCATTCACGTTAGCATTTTAAATTACCATGCGGTCGACGTAGTGACGTCACCGGTTCTACGTTGAGTCTGCGCCAGGCGCTCAAACCAGAGAAAGAGAATTGTACAGTGACGGCGTTTCTTCTTGTGGTATTCCTACTGTTACAAAGGGTCAGATTAAACCGAATATATATATTTAATGCCTGAGATCCCATGTATAATATTTGTATATCGTTTGATATCCCCTGTATATTCCTTGTACAATATGCACTGAATATCCCTTTAGTCTACAGGACAGACCATAATATTCGTTCTCCTATTGGAAGCGATCCCCTGGCGCCACTGACTTACCCCCTCGAGCTGACTTCAAAGGTACCGACGAGATATGTCTGTACATGCCCAGCTTCTGCCCATGAATACGGCTACCAAAATACGAATGGTACTATTTGTTCACAGCGCATATATATATGGCGCAAGTAAAGTAGAACCCTCTCTTAGTCTCTTAGTTCAGTCTCGTTCAGTTCCAGTTATCCAAGCAACGTCTCACCCACTACGCAACGTGGGCAGAGCAGGGCTCGCATTGCCCCAAGATAGAGCCTCGTGTTATCCTAGTACGTTGGTTTAACGTATCGTTCTCTATTTATTAGTACGCCTTCATTACGAGTCAAAGACCACGTGAAGTGAGTAATTGTGCGTCTACATAGAGCACTTATTCCGCGTGCTAATAAGGATAGTAACGTCAAGTCCAACCGTGCACTACCGCACCGGAGGATATCTACACCGGACCAGCAGCACCACGGAGGATTTACACCCCGCCAGCAGTGCCCCTCCCGGCAAGGATTATTGTTCTTCATTCTTCACCAAGCTGCTGGAAGCAGAGAACCGTCTACACCCACTGCTGTGGGATCCACGTGCCCGTGGGGACATCACTCAAGCCCGTCCCTGTCGTACTAGAGACTCCACGGCTTTCACCTGCACGGCGCGCATCCTGGGACCAGGCTGCTTTTCCCCGCTGACTCAGGGAGTAAAACACCGTCTCCAGGTGCCTTGCTACAGCTCCGTGGACCATTGACATTCATAGAGCATTGCCCCCCTCTGCTGGCTTACAACCGGTAGTACCCCCTTTCCCAGAGTACCATAGAGATCATCCTTAATATTCACTATTGATTTGCCTGCACATTCTATTTGCCTTATAAGCGCATTCAAAGTGATGTAATCTAATATCCCTTTTATGTAATAAATATTCTAACCGAGTATTTTGTGTGGAAAACCGTGTTATTGTGGAAGTGTTCTAATCTAATATACTTGTGTACAGTATTGGCCAGTAGTACATAGACGGTAGTGATTTAATGATATCAGTACTTGATTAATACAGTCAGGGAATTGTACCCCTCAGTTACAATTGGTCCTTCGAGCCGGATAATAATTAGCGTAATATTAATATAATATTAATATTGACATGGCCGATGACGAACACTCCACAAACGGTTCTCCTAAGCTAGATCGCCCGCAGCGCAGACGGCAGCCACCTCCCTATCTAGAGGCATACTCTGTCAGTCCAATACCTAGCTTTAAAGGGAAGTTAAACGCGGAAAAAGTAGAAAGTAAAATTATGTCTGACCTTAACAACCAGGCTACCCCGCCAACAGAGGCCCTAGTGGGTTCTAATGTAACTGACCAAGCTCACGGTGGGGACCAGGAGGGAACTGACACGACTTTACCCCCAGACAATACCGAACAAATAGCCCCCGATCAGCTCCGGGAGGAAGACAACTCTAAAGAGACGCTCACCCAGGGGATGGATCTCCTCGGTACGCAACAGGAGAACGGGTCTCCAACAAGTACTGCCGGGAGCCGATCGCCCCGAACGGCGTCTTCCCCCAGCGAGGCGGACAAGATGCTGGCGCAGGCACTCATCGCCACCCTGGCAGCCTCCACCGAACGCTATCGACTTCAAGCGCAACAGACGTGCGAGCGCGAACATTTCGCAGGTGAGCGAGAGCGCTTCCAGGCGCAACAAAGGAGCGAAGACGACCGAATAAGACTGGAGACCAGACGCCTCCAGACAGAAGAGAACATCGAGAGAAGCCGCGCCGACGTCGCAAATGCACAGCTCCACGCCGCCCATGCCAGCGCCAATGCCCAGCGCGACGTCGCCAACGCACAGCGCGACGCTGCCCAGGCCAGCGCCAATGCGCAGCGCGACATCGCCAATGCCCAGCGCGAAGCCGCGCGCGACGCAGCCCATGCCCGGCGCGAGGCAGAGCGCGACCGGCTGCAGGCGGAGCTGATGGACAAACTGGTTGCCATGGCGACACCCCCTCACTCCGCACGGAGCTCTCAGAGATCGTCAAGACATGGGTCTAGGACACATTCCCCTACCCGACGAAGCGACCCGGGACCCCGCCTACAGGAGGATCCTGTCCACGTCTCCGAACCCCCTCCCCAGCCGGTCCATACGAGACCTAGCAACCGGGGTACAGAACCGAACCACGCCGAGAGACTGAACAGAAGACTCCAGGTCCTAGCAGAGGAAGAGGAGGAGGAAGAGGAGGAGTGTCAAGCCGACCAGCAGCAACGTACTCTGGCCCAGGAGGCCCAGTACAGCCCCGACCAGCAGCAACGTACTCAGGACCAGGAGGTCCAGTACAGCCCAGAAGTCAGCCCCGAGGCCCTGCGCTACAAACCCCCGACTCAACTCACGGGTGAGTTTGACGCACCGTCAGCCCCGAGGAACAGCACCTGGGTACCCGACCTTCGGTACCCACCAAGTACCAGCCCAAGACGACACGCAAGAGGAGACTCGCCTAGGAGGCCTCTCCCCCAACGCTCACCGATGTGCCAGTCATCCATGGCGTCATACATTGCCACGCCGTCATTTCCAGACTTCGCCTATGAGAGTCGAGCACAGTACACGGAGCTCCGGATGTGCCTAGAGACAATGATGGTGGATGTCGCTGATGAACGCCACAAGTATGCAATATTACTGAAGCACCTGAAAGTACCGCGAGCGCACAATATAGCGCTAGCCTATGCCACCTCTTCGACACCATACACAGCGGCCCTAGCGGCGCTGGACCAGAGATATGGACGTATATGGGATTACGTAATAGAAGAGATAAGGCATATTGACCGCTTACCCCCAGCAACAGACAATCGCTCATTAGACGACCTGTCAATCAAAGTGCAGTCCCTGGTAGGGATGCTGGGAGCGCAACGGGAAAAGGGCATGCATGAGCTATACGCCAACTCTAACGTCGAGAGGATTTTGGAGAAGCTGCCACCCGCAAGACAAGAGCGTTTTAGGCGGCAGAGAGACTACCAGGATCCCAACGGCCCCGAACCATCCCTCCTTGATCTAGCCGACTTCCTGGCGAGAGAAGTCAGCAGCTTACGACTGGATACGTTCGGGCGGAGCACGCCAAGCTCCAGAGAGGGACCCAGGAGAATAAATGATGGAAGAAGATCGGTGACTGTTATGCACCAAGCCGAATCAGTACCGCAGCACCAGAACCACAACACCCCCTCGACGAAAGAGGACCAGTGGAAGATTGAGTGCCAGTACTGTGAGGGAGAACATCGGCTCCATCAGTGCGAAGATTTCAAGAAGCTGACCACGGATGATGTGAGCCAGTGGGTCAAGGACCACCGCCGCTGCTTCCGCTGCGCGCGCAGCCACCTAGCAGCTGAGTGCCACTTGAAAAGGAAGTGCAGCAGGTGCGGTGGCACCCACCTGGAGGTCCTGCACGACATCAACAGGCGTCAGCCAGGACAACAGAGTGGGCCCGTCGCGGTAATGTACCACGCCGAGGCGGTGGCACCAGCACCGAAGAGCCCCCAGACCGCTCCCTACTGTACCTACTGCGACGGCGGACACTGGCTGGCACAGTGCGCCGAATATAAGACACTGAACCCCGTCCAAGTGGACCAGTGGCGTGAGGCGGCCCAGGCGGGCGCCGCTTACCGCGCAGCACGGTGCGGAGCCCACCAGAAGGTCCAAGACAACCGACCAACAGGAGTGCTCCACATTGACCAGCACAGCGAGACCCCCCGAGTGCTCCTCAAAGTGGTCAGAGTGCTCCTGAGCCACGGGGACAAAGTCATGGACACTTACGCCGTCCTTGATGACGGGTCAGAGAAGACCCTTCTGCTCGCGTCCGCTGCGGCCCAGCTGGGACTGCGGGGGAGCGAGAACCAAATGACGATTCGGACAATAAGAAGAGATTTAAAGACGATAAAGGGCGAGAATGTCTCCTTCACTATCGCAGCAAGCGGGCAGCCAGAGCGACGGTATAGGATTACAAATGCTTTCACCAGCCAAGAAATAGGACTATCACAGTACACCTACCCCATCCCACAGCTGATGGATAAATACGTGCACCTGCGTCAACTACCTATCCCGCTCATAGACGGCGCCACCCCGACCCTGCTGATAGGCTCCGACCATGCAGACCTCATCGTCCCGATAGACCGGGTCCATACCGGAACCCGAGGCTGTCCTGCAGCAGTCGAGACCCGCCTAGGGTGGACACTACAAGGCCCCCTCGCTAAATCTCTCAACCGAACAGCAGCCACTAGCTGCCTCCACTCCAGAGCGACAGAAGAAGACACCGGCCTCTCCCCCGTACAGCAGAGGCTATTGACATTAAGCGAGAGGCCCGTGAGAGAACCGTGGGTACCAGAGGGAGTTCGGAACTCCACCCCCCTCAGCTGCGCTTCAGACGTAGCTGACCTCGAACCCAGCACCCCAAGCGACTCCTTGACGGGGCGGCCGGGACCGGCCCCTCCTCACACGGGGTACAGAGCGAACAAGAGAAACAGACGGAGGAGGAGAAAGCACAGCCAAGCACAGATCAAAGCAGTCTCAGGCCCGCTTCCTCCTAAGCCCCCCTTCATCCCGTCCAGTCGTCATGACCATAGACCAGTCACTACCCCGAGCTGCGTGGCCGGCCGGCCGCGTAAGCAAAGTGACCACTGGTGCCGACGGAAAGGTCAGAGTGGCAGAAGTGCTCGGCCAAGGGCGGATCTACAACCGACCCGTGGCGAGGCTGATAGAGTCGCCAAGGCTCCCCGACTCGCCTAATGACGACCATGACCCCTGACTTTGTGAACTGCCCGACCCCTCACAGACATTGAGTAGTGGACAGTGCGGTTAATCTGTCTCTGCTTAGCTAATTAGGTGGGACTAATTAGGGGGCGGCTGTTACAAAGGGTCAGATTAAACCGAATATATATATTTAATGCCTGAGATCCCATGTATAATATTTGTATATCGTTTGATATCCCCTGTATATTCCTTGTACAATATGCACTGAATATCCCTTTAGTCTACAGGAAAGACCATAATATTCGTTCTCCTATTGGAAGCGATCCCCTGGCGCCACTGACTTACCCCCTCGAGCTGACTTCAAAGGTACCGACGAGATATGTCTGTACATGCCCAGCTTCTGCCCATGAATACGGCTACCAAAATACGAATGGTACTATTTGTTCACAGCGCATATATATATGGCGCAAGTAAAGTAGAACCCTCTCTTAGTCTCTTAGTTCAGTCTCGTTCAGTTCCAGTTATCCAAGCAACGTCTCACCCACTACGCAACGTGGGCAGAGCAGGGCTCGCATTGCCCCAAGATAGAGCCTCGTGTTATCCTAGTACGTTGGTTTAACGTATCGTTCTCTATTTATTAGTAAGCCTTCATTACGAGTCAAAGACCACGTGAAGTGAGTAATTGTGCGTCTACATAGAGCACTTATTCCGCGTGCTAATAAGGATAGTAACGTCAAGTCCAACCGTGCACTACCGCACCGGAGGATATCTACACCGGACCAGCAGCACCACGGAGGATTTACACCCCGCCAGCAGTGCCCCTCCCGGCAAGGATTATTGTTCTTCATTCTTCACCAAGCTGCTGGAAGCAGAGAACCGTCTACACCCACTGCTGTGGGATCCACGTGCCCGTGGGGACATCACTCAAGCCCGTCCCTGTCGTACTAGAGACTCCACGGCTTTCACCTGCACGGCGCGCATCCTGGGACCAGGCTGCTTTTCCCCGCTGACTCAGGGAGTAAAACACCGTCTCCAGGTGCCTTGCTACAGCTCCGTGGACCATTGACATTCATAGAGCATTGCCCCCCTCTGCTGGCTTACAACCGGTAGTACCCCCTTTCCCAGAGTACCATAGAGATCATCCTTAATATTCACTATTGATTTGCCTGCACATTCTATTTGCCTTATAAGCGCATTCAAAGTGATGTAATCTAATATCCCTTTTATGTAATAAATATTCTAACCGAGTATTTTGTGTGGAAAACCGTGTTATTGTGGAAGTGTTCTAATCTAATATACTTGTGTACAGTATTGGCCAGTAGTACATAGACGGTAGTGATTTAATGATATCAGTACTTGATTAATACAGTCAGGGAATTGTACCCCTCAGTTACACCTACCAACCATTTTGATACAGGTTGCATCATTGAGGTGAACCAGAATTAAATGGCCGTCCATGCCAACGACAATCAAGTCTCCTCGTCTTCACTGTGGGTTCATCCTGTCTCGCCCAAGGGGCCACCCAGAACACAACGCAGATTGGATAACGGGTGCCAGCTAAAAGCAACACATACAGACCACCCGTTACATGAGCAATAAACATGATTTACGTATATCAGCAGAAAAAGGTCTATAACTCCCGTTCTAGAAAACCAGCCTGGATTATAGTGAAACGAGGCTATCTTTAGCACGGGATGGCGCACAAACGAAGGTATGTAGAAATTAACTATTTTTTCCATGCTGGAGTATAAATAGTGCCTGTCAAATGAGCCATACTATTGTCTCCATAGCTATAATATAGAATATACAATAGCTCTGCAAACATCGTGAAAATAGTCAATAACGCCTGGCGCCAGGGAGTAAAGATGGGAAAACAGCGTGTCATTGAGTTAATAATAATAATAAATACAATTTAGCGCCTTTCAAGAAACCCAAGGTCGCTTCACAAGTCAAGATAGCTAGGGAAAAGGGGCAATAGGGGAAAGGGGGTGATGAGGGGAGATGCATCCAGCTGCAGAACCACAGAACCACCACAGCAGCAGCGGGCTGAGGCCCCGCGGGCTGAGGCCCCTCGCTTCCATTGGCTGATTTGGGTCACGTGATTTGAGTCACGTGACCGTCCCACCCAATGGCTGAATTGGAGTATTGCACTACGGGCATTGGCTGATGCACTGCGGGATTGATTGATTGATTGATAACTTTATTAACAGATTGCAGAATGGGTACACGTGACCGCCACAGGCCCTGATTGATTGATTGAAAACTTTATTAACAGATTGTAGAATGGGTACAGTGACCGATTGATTGATTGATTGATTGATTGATAACTTTATTAACAGATTGCAGAATGGGTACAGTGACCGATTGATTGATTGATTGATTGAAAACTTTATTAAAAGATTGCAGAATGGGTACAGTGACCAATTGATTGATTCATTGATTGAAAACTTTATTAACAGATTGCAGAATGGGTACAGTGACGTCACAGGCCCGGATTGATTGATTGATTGATTGATTGATTGAAAACTTTGTGTGATAGGTGTGATAGGTGTGATAGGTGTGATAGGTGGGATCGGTGTGATAGGTGGGATCGGTGTGAGAGGTGTGAGAGGTGTGAGAGGTGTGATAGGTGTGATAGGTGTGAGAGGTGTGAGAGGTGTGATAGGTGTGAGAGGTGTGATAGGTGTGATAGGTGGGATCGGTGTGATAGGTGTGAGAGGTGTGATAGGTGTGATAGGTGTGAGAAGTGTCACACCGATCCCACCTATCACACCTATCACACCTCTCACACTTATCACACCTATCACACCGATCCCACCTATCACACCTCTCACACCTATCACACCTATCACACCTATCACACCTCTCACACCTATCACACCTATCACACATATCACACCTCTATACCCATTCTGCAATCTGTTAATAAAGTTTTCAATCAATCAATCAATCAATCCGGGCCTGTGACGTCACTGTACCCATTCTGCAATCTGTTAATAAAGTTTTCAATCAATCAATCAATCAATCCGGGCCTGTGACGTCACTGTACCCATTCTGCAATCTGTTAATAAAGTTTTCAATCAATCAATCAATCAATCAATCCGGGCCTGTGACGTCACTGTACCCATTCTGCAATCTGTTAATAAAGTTTTCAATCAATCAATCAATCAATCAATCGGTCACTGTACCCATTCTACAATCTGTTAATAAAGTTTTCAATCAATCAATCAATCAGGGCCTGTGACGGTCACGTGTACCCATTCTGCAATCTGTTAATAAAGTTTTCAATCAATCAATCAATCAATCCCGCAGTGCATCAGCCAATGCCCGCAGTGCAATACTCCAATTCAGCCATTGGGTGGGACGGTCACGTGACCCAAATCACGTGACCCAAATCAGCCAATGGAAGCGAGGGGCCTCAGCCCGCGGGGCCTCAGCCCGCTGCTTCTGTGGTGGTTCTGTGGTTCTGCAGCTGGATACTATTGGATGAGGGGGCAGGTAGAGGGATAATGAAACCTACTGTAAATCTAATCTAAACTAACAAGTGGGGAAAGCCTTGGTGAAAAGGTGCGTCTTGAGAGCTGTTTTGAAAGTGTCCAGGGTTGGGGCGTTGCAGATTTTGGGGGGGGGGGAGAGTTCCAGAGGGTAGGGGACGCGGGACGAGGTGTGATAGGTGTGATATGTGTGAGAGGTGTCACACCGATCCCACCTATCACACCTATCACACCTCTCACACCTATCACACCTATCCCACCTATCACACCTATCACACCTCTCACACCTATCACACCTCTCACACCTATCACACCTATCACACCGATCCCACCTATCACACCTCTCACACCTATCACACCTATCACACCTCTCACACCTATCACACCTATCACACCGATCACACCTCTCACACCTATCACACCTATCACACCTATCACACCTCTCACACCTCTTACACCTATCACACCTATCACACCTCTATACCCATTCTGCAATCTGTTAATAAAGTTTTCAATCAATCAATCAATCAATCAATCCGGGCCTGTGACGTCACTGTACCCATTCTGCAATCTGTTAATAAAGTTTTCAATCAATCAATCAATCAATCAATCAATCCGGGCCTGTGACGTCACTGTACCCATTCTGCAATCTGTTAATAAAGTTTTCAATCAATCAATCAATCAATCAATCAATCAATCGGTCACTGTACCCATTCTACAATCTGTTAATAAAGTTTTCAATCAATCAATCAGGGCCTGTGGCGGTCATGTGTACCCATTCTGCAATCTGTTAATAAAGTTTTCAATCAATCAATCAATCCCGCAGTGCATCAGCCAATGCCCGCAGTGCAATACTCCAATTCAGCCATTGGGTGGGACGGTCACGTGACCCAAATCAGCCTCAGCCCGCTGCTTCTGTGGTGGTTCTGTGGTTCTGCAGCTGAATACTATTGGATGAGGGGGCATGTAGAGGGATAATGAAACCTACTGTAAATCTAATCTAAACTAACAAGTGGGGAAAGCCTTGGTGAAAAGGTGCGTCTTGAGAGCTGTTGCAGATTTCGGGGGGGGGGAGAGAGTTCCAGAGGGTAGGGGACGTCACACTGAATGCATCAAGCAGCATTGGGGACATTAAATCAGAAAAATTCAGAAGTAAACCCATCGGGGCCTGGGGCTTTGGAGCTTTGTATGCTTTTAATTGCTTATGTTACTATAAGTCCTCAAGGGAGAAAGGATTATCCAGGCTGACATTTTCAGAGGAACAATGGTCCTCATTCACAAGCGGACTTGCGCACAAAGTTAGGAGCAAATTTCATCGTAACTCCACTTAAGAGCGGTTCCTTCTCTGGGATTCGCTTGTAGCTAAGAACAGGATTTATGGGTGTGGAAAGGCAGCCGTAAATCGGACAGACTGGTGTGCGCCAGTGTTCTTAATGGCTAAATTTGGCAGAGATCGTTGGTGATTGCGTTCACGTCGATTCTACAGACATCCTTGGATTTAAATAATTATAATAATAAATACGACTATTTGTATCATTAACATTTTTGTTTTACATTTATACATCCTCAACGAGGCATTGTGATGTCCGAAAATAAATAAAAACACTAGACAAACACGGCAAATGACAAATAAATAAATAGATAAATAAGCTTTACTCAATCGCGCGGATATTGATAGTGGAATAGAATGGACACATCTACATTCTGCTCTCAGCACACCCCATCATTTCATGTAGGCTATATATTTAATAATATATATTATAAATCTATAGTTTATTAGCAACGATGCACTAACGTTACGTATGTTTTATTGTACTTGTGATGTATAATGACAATACATTTGAATCTAATCTAATCTAATTTTGATCAGTCGCAAATCGATTCTGTTAAATATTTTCACATGGGTCAGCACAACCGAGGTGCAATGCTTAGCCTCTCCCTTCCGGTATGTAGGTCTTACGAACTTCTTACGAGGTTATTTACGAGGAAACTTGAACTTGAAAATGTTTTCAAATCTTTTCAATGTTTTCAAACTTTATTATCTGAAGATGGTAAGTTAGATATATCACATTCACAATCCAAGTGATTTGAATTTATTTTGGGCTGTCCAAAGAATTTCCAAACTGACTTATATGGTTCTTCAATGCAAGGATTCAATTAATGAGGGATCTCTTTTGGATTCCGAGATATAGAGATTTTAGTAAAATGATTTATGATTTATTATTTTAGAAAATATTCTATATTATTTGCTGATTTAGACAGTGGTTGATTGATTTTCAAAGATCTGTCCAATTCTGGATTCAGGACACAGTTGAAGTCTCCCCCCATAATTACTGTGCCTCACTGCCTTCACTACCCATCTCACTTATTACTGAAATAAAAACATTCTAAAAGCAAAGCAGAGGTACATAAACATCCATATTAGCTTTCACAAACAATACTGTGAGTCATAACAACCCTCTCAAAATAATGTTACCCGGTGAGTTGGCCTGTAAATTAGCCTGTGGCTTCATGCAGGGCAGCAACGTTGATTCATGAAGAAAAAGAGAAAAAGAAAATTACATCTTGTTGGTTCTCTTAGCAGTTGGCAAAGTCTACAAACATATCTACCTTTTCTGCCGACTTAAGTTTGTCTGTCGCCCTTGGGCTCCATAAAAGAAAATAATCTATCGAACAGACAATATTGCCTGTCGGCAACCGATATTATGCTTTGTCCTTTGTCCTGGTTTACTAGCCATACGTCTCTGGAGGCAGTAAAAAAAAAGCAAGAATAGAGAGAAAAAATAAAACAAACAAGGTTGTAAATGTATCCGTCCGATTGGATATCTCAGTCCTCCGCTGCTTGTGGGGAGTTGACTGTGTGTCTCACACCCTCCAGGTTGATCGCTAGGACAGCAGGATAATGCAGGCTGTATTCCACTATAACCGATGTCCATTTTCCTTCAGCATCATGAAGTGCAGTTATATATTCGTGCGTCTCGCTCTTTCGCCATATTGAGATATACCTCATCTCCTCATCATAAAAAAAAAGATGGCGCCGCTATGCCCGGTCGCCTGTCTGTTCGCTCCGTCGAGATTGTGCTTACTTTTGTTAATATTTATAGTTTTAAGAGTTTTGTCTGTACCAACAGTAGGTGCATTTAATGTGTATGACCGTCAGTCACTTATAGACATCGGATTACGGGAAACTTACCGATTGGATTACTCACTGGATCAGCTTTCCGAACCGCAGCAATGGCCTGTGGAAATTCTCAGAACAATGGGACCAGATCCTGACCCCAGGAACAAAGGATCCAGGCGGCGAGGGAAGAGAGCTGGGATCCGTAACAGGCTGAGATCCAGACGACACCGAACGCCACTACCCAGTATATTGCTAGCCAATGTACAATCAATTGACAATAAACTGGATGACATCCGAGCAAGGATTCAATACCAAAGAGACGTTAGAGACTGTAACGTTCTCTGCTTCACCGAGACGTGGTTGACGCCGGACGTCCCAGACCACGCCATACAACCGGCCGATCACTTCTTCATCCATCGCAAGGACAGATCAGCATTGTCCGGCAAACAGCGTGGAGGAGGTATTGCCTTCATGTTTAACAACAATTGGAGCGATCCAGCTAACGTGAAGGAATTATCGAACCACTGCTGCCCAGACCTGGAATATATAACCATCAAGTGTCGTCCTGTCTTCCTCCCGAGGGAGTTAACGGCGATCGTCCTGGTCGGAGTGTATATTCCACCGCAAGCCAGCAATAGTGCCGCGCTCTCCAGGCTCCACGACGAGGTAAACAAACTCCAGGCAGCGAACGTTAACGCCGCCATCATAGTGGTGGGTGATTTCAATAGCGCCAATCTGAGAAAGGTCTTACCCGACTTCTATCAGCATGTGACTTGTAACACCAGAGGCGGTAACATCCTAGATCACTGTTACACGCAATTCAAGGGTGGCTACAAGGCTCATTCTGCTAGTGGCTTTGGTAAGTCAGATCACGCGTCCATTTTCCTTTCACCAAAGTACAAACAGAGAATCAAAAGCACTCCTGTAGTCTCGCGAGAGGTGCAGAAATGGGATTTGACGTCAGAGGAGACGCTCCAGGCTGCGTTTGACTGCACAGACTGGAGCGTGTTCCGCGACACAGATAACATTCATGTCTACACGGAGACAGTGCTGGACTATGTTCGTACTTTGGTGGAAGAAACAATCCCCACTACCACAATGAGAGTTTACCCAAATCAAAAACCCTGGGTAGACAAATCCGTCCGTGAAGCTCTGAGAGCGCGCACCAAAGCATACAACGACGGCCTAGTGGCAGGCAACATGAATGACCACAAGGTGGCGCGATACAACGTAAGGAGGACAGTGACAGAGGCCAAACGGCGCTACAAGGATAAAATTGAACTCCAGTTTGAACAGGCTGACTCTAGAGCTATGTGGCAGGGGCTCAAAACGATGACAGACTACAAAGGCGCCTCCCTCAAACTGAACAGTGACATCTCCTTAGCAAATGACCTCAATACCTTCTATGCAAGGTTTGATGCTGGTAATAACAACACCAGCCCACAAGCCACGGCAATGGGGGGGGGGGGTCTGCTGCTGATGGAGACTCAGTGTTCAGGGTAACAGAGCATGAGGTGAGGCGGACCTTTAAAAAGGTGAATATCAGGAAGGCAGCAGGTCCGGACGGCATCCCCGGCCGCGTCCTAAAAGTCTGTGCCGACCAACTGGCCCCGGTATTCACTGACATATTTAACCTGTCCTTAGAACAGGCTGTCATCCCCACCTGCCTGAAGAAGTCCACTATTATCCCTGTACCCAAGCCTGCTTGCCTCAACGACTACCGCCCTGTAGCTCTCATCTCCATAGCCATGAAGTGCTTTGAGAAGCTAGTAAAGGGCTACATCTGCTCCTCCCTCCCCATCAACATGGACCCCCTGCAATTTGCATACCGCCCCAACAGGTCCACGGAGGACGCCATAGCCCATGTGCTGCACACAGCAGCATCACACCTGGACAAGAGGCAGGGGAACTATGTGAGAATGCTATTCATCGACTACAGCTCGGCATTCAATACCATAGTCCCCTCCATACTCATAGCCAAGCTCAGGGACCTGGGCTTGAACTATGACCTCTGCCAGTGGGTCTTGGACTTCCTGACGGGCAGACCCCAGGTGGTGAGAGCAGGCAACTGCACCTCCTCATCCATCACCCTCAACATAGGGGCCCCCCAGGGCTGTGTTCTGAGTCCCCTCCTCTACTCCCTGTACACACACGACTGTGTGGCTCAGCGGAGTAGCAATACAATCATCAAATTTGCTGACGACACAGTGGTGGTGGGCCTGATCTCTGCCAACAACGAGAGGGCCTACCTGGAAGAGGTCAAGGTCCTGGCGGGATGGTGCCAGGAAAACAGCCTCTCCCTGAACGTCAGCAAAACAAAGGAGATGATTGTGGACTTCAGGAGGTCGGGGGTCTAGGACTACAGCCCCCTCAGCATCGACGGGGCACCGGTTGAGAGAGTCAACAGCTTTAAGTACCTCGGAGCCTACATATCCGAGGACTTGACATGGACCACACACATTGACAGTGTTGTGAAGAAGGCACGACAACGCCTCTACTTCCTCAGGCGCCTAAGGAAGTTCCAAGTCAGTCAGAAGATCCTTAAGAACTTCTACTCATGTACAATAGAGAGCATCCTGACTGGCAACATCACCTCCTGGTTTGGGAATAGCACTGCACAAGACCGAAGCAGACTACAAAGAGTGACATGTTCAGCCGAACGCACAATTGGAGGGGGGCTCCCCACCCTCCAGAACATTTACAACAAGCGTTGCAGGGGCAAGGCTAAGAGAATCATTAAAGACTCCAGTCACCCGAACAACTGCCTCTTTGAACTGCTGCGGTCAGGCAAGCGATACCGGAGTCTTAAGGCGAGCACAGAAAGACTCAGAAGAAGCTTCTATCCCCAGGCCATCAGGCTGCTAAACGAACAATGAACACTACACAACAACAACCATCAAACGCACATAGCACACACATCCACACGCACACACTCACTTTAAACAAACACACTGTAGCACCCACTCCACACACTTTATAGCACACACCCACTTTAAACAAACACACTGTAGCACCCACTCCCCACACTTTATATTTATTGATGAAGGATTGCACTACAACTCGTACACCTTACTGTAAATTGTACCTAAATTGTACCTCATCCCATTTCTGCTTTGCACTATATAGTACTGTACATTAGTACACTGCATAGTATTGTATATTATATGGTAACTCAGTTACGTCTATTCTGCATCGAACATTGTACATATGTCTATACTGAACACTGTGACCTCATTTTCTACTTCTAAATTACATGCTATACTATGTTATTTGATACTATCTTGTCTAGCACAGTCTCTGGAGCGTAACAGTAAGAAGCATTTTGTATGAAAGTATTCTGTACTTCTGTATGACAACTATTAAAGAAACTTGAAACAGTACCTACTGTACTTCATTAACGAAAACAAAGCACATTTGACCAGACCCCTCCCCAGTGTCCCCCTATAAGGCACCAGGCATGGTCACACTCGCCCTTCCCCTTTTCTCGTTTTCCATCATGGACGTGCATTGCATCCCATGAACTAGCTGTTATGAAATGCAGAGAGAAATTGAACAATGTTGGGTTTTCGCCGGAGATTTGCCAGCCCCTGGAATCTTCTCGGCATGTTCCAACGGCGCGTCGGGCCTGTCCTGGGGTTTCCTCGTCTTTTGACAGCGGATCGAGGGACGTTGCGTGATGTTTAGCTGTCGGGCTAACTCGCGCTCAGGTAGGCCCTGTGCCATCAGGCATTAATGTTGGCGTTAGTAATACTTCTTGTTGTCCTGTGAGACAACCGAGTTGTATATTGGCGCAAGGGGCAGGATATCTGTGACTCTGAGTTGGACGTTTTCCCGGCTATCCTGGAGCGCGCTGCTAATGCTAATGCTGTAATGCTGGGTCACTGTTCCGTTGTTCCCCGCTGTGGGATGTCACCGCTTTTCCCTCCTCTTAACCGGTTCATTAATGAAGGTCAGTCGGTAGCTAATGTGGGGGGTTTTGCTGAGACTTATTTGCCCTTTTTACGGGTAAATGGGCTGACAACAGGGCGCAAGGCAGGTGTGCCTTGGCTTGAGAGCCAGGTAGCATCGATCCTTTGCCCTGGCAGGGTTTAACGGTGTCCCACCCGGAAGCCGACGCTTCCGGGTGGCAGTATGGACTGATGATGTTTATACCGCCACAGGATGGAATTTAGCTGCGGCCAGTGTCATGGCTCAACTGACTGTTTTTCTGTCCACATTGATGTCGGGTAGTGGGGCTGCAGGGCCAGCCGACGCTGAAAACATTGTGCGTGTTTTTGGGGTTATAGAAATCTTGAATCAGTCGCAAGCTATAACCGCAGGGAGGATCAAGATGCTATCAACTCTTATTAATAGGCATCTCTGGTTGGAGCAGTCTTCCCTTGGGGAGGAGGAAAGGTTTCTTCTCCTTAAGGCTCCTCTTTCCGCGGAAGGACTTTTTTGTTGTTCTGCGGAAACACGGGCGGTATTTGACCTGGGCCCCACACCGCCTCACACCATGCAGCCAGAGGTGAGAGCACGGCCTCGTCAGCGACTATGGCGAGGCCCTCGACCAGCGGCCAAGTTTCCCCCGCCTGAGGTACCCTGGGCTCTACGTCAACAGGTGTCCACAAGGCCGACAGCCTTGGCGGCCGAGGGATCGGCTACATTGGATGAGCACGCCCTAAAAAACCGTCGCCGTCCTGCTGTGTGCAGCCCGCTCTCCGATCACTCCCTCCCCCAACACCAGCGGAAAAGGGGCTCTGATTTGTTTCCTTTGGCAGTGGGCCGCGGGTCTTCAATGAAGCGCAAGCGGCCCCACGTTTCGCTTCTCATGGGGACAGGGGCTGACATCCAGTTGATGGCTGAGACTGGGTCTGTCCGTGAGAATGTTGTGCTGTCACGTGGCTCCCTCGCCACGCGTTCTGCGTCTGCGTTTGGTGAGCCTGGTGTTACGTCTGTCACCTTCAAAGGTTGTCAGCAGGGGGACTCGAGGCCTCTTCGGGCTCAGTGCGGGTTTCCCCGACCTCGCCTTCGCCAGGCCAGGTATCACGTTGGTGCCTCCCACTCCGGAGAGCCCGGTAGTGGTCTGGCAGGCGTGCGTGATTTGGGTGGTAGTAATATCACTGCAGGGCTATGGTGTGTAGGAACCCATGGGGTCCTCACACCTTGCATGTCCAGCTGCAGAATAGCTCCTCAGCGGTCCATGCTGGAGGGGTGTTCAGTGGGGGAGCTCTTGTCACCTGGTATGATGTCAGCTTCTCCCGTATCAAACCGGCCCTTTCTGTCGGGGTCCCCCCTTGGGTGCGATTGCCTCGTGGGTTGTATCAGGGACCGATGTCCCGACTCCACGAAACGCCCTGCCCGCACAGTTAGCGGGTCCAGGGTTGGCTACGCACAGCGGGTGGGACCGGGCCGCCTATCTACAGTTCCTAGCGGGCCAGCGCCAAATGGCGGCGGGTGCGCTTTGGGAGTATCATCACATATGGCTACAGCAGTGCCATGTGTCGAAGTTGATGGAGAGAATGTTGAGGCAGGGGCTTGTCTTGCAATTCGCACAACCCCCCCCCCACCCCTCCATTTTCAGGTTTGGTGCAGACCCTGTTGTCAGCTCTGGCCGACGAGATCCAATCTCTGTTGGCGAAGTAAGCCGTAGTCGTGGTCCCACGGGAGGACGCGATGTCGGGCGTCTACTCCCGGTATTTTCTGGTGCCCAAAAAAACGGGATGTGTCAGACCTATACTGGATCTGTCCGCGTTCAATCGTCTGATTGTGGCGAGACGGTTCAGAATGTTGACCGTCAAACACCTGCTAAACGCTGTCAGGGTGGGAGACTGGTTCACCTCCATAGACCTGAAGGATGCGTATTTTCACATCCCGATTTTCCCTCCTCACAGGAAATACCTATGCTTCCTGTTTCAGGGCGTGGCGTACGAATACCAGAGGCTGCCGTTCGGCTACTCTCTGGCCCCCCGCACATTCACCAAGTGCGTAGAGCCTCTACGTCGTCAGGGGATACGAATTATTTTCTATCTCGATGACATTCTGCTCCTTAGCCGGTCGGAGGAGGTCGCCAGGTCTCATACCAGGCTGGTGGTGGAATTCCTGACCAAGCTGGGTTTTGCTGTGAACTGGAAGAAGAGTACGCCTCTTCCCAGTCAACAGGTGGAGTACTTGGGCTTGGTTCTAAGCTCAAGGCCCATGAGGGCAACCCTCTCGGAGCAGCGGCGAGTGACTATCCTCGACGTGCTCGGGGGTCTCCGTCCTGGCGGGACAGTTACGGCGCTGTATGTGATGCGCCTGCTCGGTATGATGGCATCTGCTCACTCTGTGGTCCCTCTTGGCCTCCTCTTCATGAGGAGGATACAGAGGTGGTTTTCCAGTATGAAAATAGACCCGGTGAGAGACAAGTGGAAACGTTTGAAGGTTCCCTTGTCGATACGGGGGGATCGCGCCTACTGGAGGAGGCCTGGTACCCTCACCGGCGGGGTCCCCATGGGCGGCAGGCGGTCACACGTCACGGTCTTCACCGACGCCTCCCTCACGGGATGGGGGGACGTGTCGGACCAACGCAGTGGGGGGCAGCTGGACAGTCCATGCTGCCCGGTCTGCTATGCACATCAATGTGTTGGAATTGAAGGCGGTCCTCCTGGTCCTCAAGCGGCTCGGCCACTTGGTGGTGGGCGAGCACGTGTTGGTCAGGACGGATGGCAGCGGCGTATATCAACAGACAGGGTGGACTACGCTCCATCCGTCTGCACCGGGCGGCGTTCGAGCTCTGGCTGTGGGCGTCTCGCAATCTGCGCAGCCTGAGGGCGCTCCACATCCCTGGCAGGGAGAATGTGGGCGCAGATGCGATGTCGCGGGCGGTCTTCATCACGACGAGTGGGGACTACGTCCAGACATAGTCAGACAGGTCTGGGACCGCTTCGGGGAAGCCTCGGTGGATCTGTTTGCGAGCAGACAGTCTCACCAGTGCCCCTTGTGGTTCTCGGTCAGTCGGGGGGACGATCCTCCCTTGGGGGTGGATGCCTTCTCGATGTATCCATGGCCGCCCGGGATTCTGTACACTTTTCCCCCCATACATCTGATAGGTCAGTTGTTGGAGCGGGTACATCGGGAGCGCAGGACCTTGATCCTGATCGCGCCGGACCGGGGCACAGCTGTGTGGTTCCCGGTCCTGATCCAGCTCTTGGTAGCCCCGCCGTGGCCTGTTCCTTGGTCATCGCGGGCCCTCTCTCAGGCGCACAGGTCTCTGTGGCAGTTCCCTGTGCTGGGCCAGCCGCTGATGGTTTGGCTGTTGAGAGGGTGAGTCTGGAGAGGATGGACCCTTCTGTGGTCGACACCATCCGGAACGCACATGCTCCCTCCACTATCGCGGTTTACACGGGTAGGTGGCGTATTTTCCAAGAGTGGTGTAAAGTGGGGGCCTTGGACCCTGTGTCCTGCCCCCTGGACGCTGTCCTTTCCTTCCTTCAGTCTATTTTGGATAAACTGTCGGCTTCGACGGTGAGGGTATATGCCGCAGCTATATCCTCTTGTCATGAGGGGTTTGAGGGCGTTGCGTTGTTCAGCCACCCTCTTGTGAAGCGTTTCCTGCTTGGCGCTCGGTGCCTTAAGCCGGTGAAACGTTCTCTGTCTCCGAGTTGGGACCTCCAACTGGTCCTCGGCCGGTTGTCCGAGGCCCCGTTTGAGCCTCTTGAGCAGGCGTCTTTGGAACAGCTGTCTTTCAAGACTGCGTTCCTGCTGGCCATCACCTCCGCTAAGCGCGTGGGTGAGCTTTGTGCTCTCTATTGAGTGCTTGTCTATTCATGTCAATAGCGGTGCGACTCTGAGGCCTAATCCAGTCTTCGTGCCAAAAAATATCCGGAGCTCTTTTCGCTCCAGGGATATTGTGGTTCAGGCGTTTCATCCGCCTCCTCATGCTGGTGAGTTAGAAGCGAGTCTTCACCTGTCGTGTCCAGTCCGGGATTTGGGGGTTTACCTCAGCCGGACTCAGGACCTCAGGGCTACCGATCAGCTCTTTGTTTGTTACGGTGGCTCTCACGCTGGTAAGGCACTGTCGAAACAGCGCCTGTCACATTGGTTGTGCGAGGGCATTGCCCTTTGCTACACGTTGGCTGGGCTGGCCCCCCCTGGGGGTGTCAGGGCGCACTCCACTCGTGGGGTGGCGGCCTCTGCCGCCTTGTTAGGGGGGGCCTCGGTGGAGGACATCTGTGCTGCGGCCTCCTGGTCCTCCCCGGGTCCCTTCGTTAGGTTTTACCTCATGGACATGACTGGGGGTTCTGTCTCGCAGGCAGTTCTGAGGTCTGGGACCTCCCCTGCGTCCCACCCTTCGGTGGGTTAGCAGGGGTGTGTGGGTGTGTGCCACGAGGTGATGTGTCACACGTGGTCCCGCCTGTGCTGTGCGTTTTTAGGGGTCTCTAGTTCTCTCTTTTTCGCACTTTGGTGGAGTTGACTGCCGCCCCCTCTTCACTAGGAAGGGGGGGTGACGGGACTCCCCTCCCCCCTGGTGGTAGGGCTTGCGGGTCCTCAGGGGGTACATTTGTCGGGCCACGCATCTGCTCTGTCCCATATCTCAATATGGCGAAAGAGCGAGACGCGATTCGCCAGTACGAATATATAACGGTAGGTTATGTATATAACCTAGTTATATGAGTACTGGCTGAGCGTCTCGCTATTAGCGCGCCCTGAGGTCCCTTGGTGGGGTTTTTCTTTATGGAAAACTTTTTCCAGAGGAAGGGCGAGCGTGACCATGCCTGGTGCCTTATAGGGGGACACTGGGGCGGGGCCTGGTCAAGTGCATGGGTGCTTTGTTTTCGTTAATGAAGTACAGTAGGTACTGGAGATGAGGTATATCTCAATATGGCGAAAGAGCGAGACACTCAGCCAGTACTCATATAACTAGGTTATATACATAACCTATCGCTAATGCTGCTACTCCCTGACTGAGCCCCCCCCTCTGTGAGACACTCCTTGCCTCCTGAGGGCTGACTCTGGACTTCTTGGTTACTCACTTACTCACAATCCCCTTATTTAACTCACTAACCACTTCCTCCCATGTCAGACCATCCATACCCAAGTGTTGAACTGCCACTCTAACAATCATCTTAATCCTTTCCGTTCTACCAAAGCCGTAGCATTAACCACTCCTGCCACAAAGGCCACAATATTCAACTTCTCCTCCCACACCCTCTCTTTATCCTCCTGTACTACCCTTTCTGCCAAATGCCCTTCTCTAAACCCCTGTTCCTTATCTTGATTTCCCTGTCCTACCATCCTAGCTGCCTCTGCATATGAGATCCTAACTTCCCTTCTCACCTTTTGAACCACCACCTCTCGTTTCATCACCTCACAACCCCAATACGCTACACTATGCTTCTCACCACAACTACAACACTTCGGCCCCACTCCCTCTCCACATTCCCCATAGTCATGCTCCCCGCTACATCTTGCACATCTCTGCTTCTTCCTACACGTCTTAGCTATATGCCCAAACTCTTGGCACTTATAACACCTCAGTGGATTTTGAACAAACTCCCTAACCCTATACACCATATATCCTATAAACACCTCATTAGGAATAACCTCATCTTCAAACTGAATCACTATTGTCTCCGTCTCTTTCTTATCTGTTCCTCTCTTCATCCTTTCTGCATTTTTTACTTTCCCATTACGTGTGTCACACTTTAAATCTCCCACCAGCTGCTCTATGCTAACCTCGATTGGTATCCCAGCTATCACCCCCTTACACCCACCCTCCCTCTTCTCCCCTACTCTTACTACTTTATATATACTAACTTTACCAATGCTTCTCATTTTCCTAGCTTTCTCCACCTGCTCTACACCTACAATCAAATTCCCATCTCCCAAAACGTTTGCATACTTTACCTCACCTAACTGCGCTCCTATGAGTTTGGTTAACTCGATCGATCCTATTTTTCTAACTCCCCCCTCTCCCTCAAATCTAACCACTACATTAATCACTTCTGTAAAATCATTTCCTCTACCCTCACCATCTGACCCACTTGAGCTACCTCCCCTCCCCTTCTTCCTCTTAAGCCCATTCCCCCCACTTTCCCTGCTCCTCTTCTCCACCTTACTCCACCCTTCTCCCCCGCTCTCACCCCCCGCATACATACTCCATACTGTCACTATCCGACTCCTTTCCCCTGTCATGGCCATTCCCAACAACGCGTGTATTCACCCATCCAAAGCATCCTAAAAAGCTTGCTCGTAATTCAAATCACTCCCGCGCTGCTGCTCGGGAACCCGCTCCCTGCCGCCGGCAACAGCTGTTGTTGTCTGCCAGTGACAATGACCCAGAAAGCTAACTTTATGCTAGGCGCTCCGTCAAGTGACCACTTCCGGATCTGAACGGTCCTGAACTGACAAATCACCGCTAATGGTGAAAATTATTGATCACCGTTGGTTGTAGCCAAGGAGCGTCCACTCCGAAAGCGACCCCAGGTGGGCAGGTGAGAGTGGGGGAAGGTTGACGAAGAAGAACTTTGTCCCGACTCAAGTGTCAGAATGTTATGAAGTGGACGGCCGTTTTGGATAATCACGCTGTATTTTTACCGGTACACACATTACAAAAACCTTTCTACAAAACTCATTTTCCGTGGGATTTTTATAAACTTTGGACTGTATGACTATAAGACTTCAGGCTATGGAACCGTTGTGTTTTACAGCTCCTACCTCTCATCTGGAACCCAAAAACAGGAATCTGGCGACAAGTCAACACAAAAGTACGAAAATATATTTTATTTCAGTGTGTTCAAACCTCTGTTTCTCTAATACATTAGCACTCGAAGTGATTTTTCTTTATTGACTTTCAAAAGACACCAGACTCATGCATGTGCTATAAGTATAAAGCTAAGCTTTGCAAACTTGCCAGCCATCTCATTGTCCCCAAATCAATTAGAGAAATCACGTTAAATGTGTGTGGTCAGTCGTAGTCTCAAGTACAGTCATTGGTGCGTAAAAACTGCATTGCAAAACAATTCATGGTGTTTGATGTAGGCACACCGATGCCAGAGAGTGCATTCAGCTGTAAAATGAAGCACATCCTACCTGGTCAGCAACATTGTTGTAAACCTTGCTGCATAGACACTATATACTATTAGCGTCTAACGTTAGCTCCCATCATTAGTGCTACTGACAGGGTCCACTGACTCTAAAACAGCAAGGAGTATAAAACGTCTATATGTTCCTTGTAAAACAGGTACAAATACGAAGATGATGAAAGAAAGTCCCTATTGTTAGGCTGGAGATATTATACCACGGCCTGAGTGTATACTCGATACTGATTGGGTGGAGGGGTCGATGGTTGTTGATTATTTTTCAATATACTGCACGGCTAACACGTAGTTTGGCTCAATATTAATCACCCTTCTAAATTCATCCGCTACCCAACCTTCACTTCATAATCCCTTCACTCATCATGGCACACACCTTCCGCATTCTAACTATTCTCAAACAAGTTTAGCTCAAAACCCTGTCCCCATCGTTTTCATCCCATTACATGTCGTGGCCTCACACAGCGCCAACTGCGGATCTCGCCATCTCAAAGACGACAGAGCATAAATATGCAGCAGCATACATCATTTAAATATATTTTTTATATATATATTATTAATATATTAACATTTTCATATTTCTGCCTATTTTACAAGGAACATGTAAAAGTTTCATATTCCTGTCAGTGGACCCTGTTAGTAGCACTGATGATGGGAACTAACATTAGACGTTAATAGTAGTGTCTCTGTGGCAAGGTTTACAACAATGTTGCTGACCAGGTAGGATGTGTTTAATTTTACAGCTGAATGCGCTCTCTGGCATCGGTGCAGCCGACATCAAACACCATGAATTGTTTTGCACTGCTGTGTTTTACGCACGTATAGCTATTCTGCAATTACGCATGCAGTATTATTCTTTTGGGCGGTTATTGTTTTTCCAAGATAGAGCTAGCAAAGCAGATTGGTGTGTGGAGAGGCAATTTATTCCTGGATTTGCATAATCCCTTCATATCATGGCACGTCCCGTCCTCTAAATTTAATACATGATGGTACTTGAGGCTACGACTGACCACACACATTTAACGTGAAAAGAAAGTTATTGATTTGAGGACAATGAGATGTCTGGCAAGCAAGCCAGCCTTTTTGTCAAACATACTGTTAGATCATATTCACTGTTTGTTAACCATAGGCAAAGTTATTGTCAGAAAGGCTTACTAGCATAAAGTTAGTTTTCTGGGTCATTGCCACTGGCATCAGTCAAGTGACAGGTGGTTGTCAAGCAGTTGCTAAGGTGGCGCTAAGAGGGAGTATAATGAAAGTCAGAAGTGAGCAAAGCATAAATAACATATTTCTTTCATTTCAATGTTTAAAATGTGAATAAATGGCACATATTTTTGGTCTTTGGCAAGTGGCCATGGTATAAACAGAATAATCAATGAGGAGGTGTGCATAAACGCTGCACGCCAGGTGGTTCTTCACCTCCACGTGCGGTTTAACGCACACCTCCTCGTTGATTATCCCTTACAGATCAAATAAGATAAGATAATATAAGATAAGATACAATGAGATCATGTAAGATAAGTTGAAATGAGAAGAGAAGAGAAGAGAAGAGAAGAGAAGAGAAGAGAAGAGAAGAGAAGAGAAGAGAAGAGAAGAGAAGAGAAGAGAAGAGAAGAGATGAGATGAGATGAGAAGAAGTGACCCCAGGGGAAATGGGGCAGGTATCCTATAGCACAGTGAAGGTACACAGGAAGGAGATGAGATAGATATGATAGTATAACAAGCGTTATATTCAAACCTAGTACATGAATGATTTCCCAGGAGAATCAACCCACTCAACCACAGCGGCAGCGCACTGTGCAGCCTTTTCATCAAATTACATCTGTCTGACGCAATGCCACTTACAGGTCTAGAAAAGAGGACACTATCATTGTAATGAGTCACTCAACTGATGAAATGTATATGTTCAAATGTTCTGATTTTATGGAGAGCTCAAACCTTGTTCTGCTGTTCTATTTTTTTGGTGTGTAAAATGAAACTCAAAATGTATTCTCCAATGTTCTATATGAAGAAAAGGTTGAATACATTTCCTACCCTGGCAATCAATAAAGCAGAAATGAGTGGAGGGGGGGGTTCCTTGATAGCAGCAAACAAGGACTGAGAGTAGGGCTGGGCGATATAACGATAACGATAATTATCGCGATATATTTTAATAATCGATATCGGGGGGGGGGGGGGGGGGGGGGGGGATATCGAGGGGGGGGGGGGGGGTATCACATTTTTTATTTATTTTTTTGACCTGCAACAGGGCAGTTTTAAAACCAGAGACAGTGGACAGACTTGTCTTTCTTGCCTGCAACTTAAAGTAATGGCTTTGCTTGTCCAAATGACAATACTGACCAAATTGAGATTTATTTTTCTCTTGTCCATTTATTTTGTTTGCTTTCTAATTTAAAATACAGTTTGAAACCGTCTGTACACAGTAGGCTATGTGTGCTAGCAGAGCTAGTCTCCAGTCATGAGTCACGGTGCACATGTGCGGTGGTTTGTCCACCAAAAAAGCGCCAAAAGATAGAAAAGAAACTAGCAGAGCCAGAACTGTTCAACTCCCCTGGAGCCACAGCCAGCAGAGAAGCCGGTTTACTTTAGCTTTCAAACCAGCTGCAGCCTGAGAACTGTGTGAGGGGATGTAACACTAAAGATGGCGGCAACGACAAAGAATTGCTGCAAAATAAACATACATCTGTTGTTTAATAAAAAAAAAATTATAATAATAAAAAAATTTAAAATAAATATAATACTCATTTTTGGCCATATCGCCCAGCCCTAACTGAGAGTAATGCTGGAGGACACAGTGTCCCCAGAGCACCCAGACAACCAGTTAGAGAGTCAGAGAGTCAGTCAGTCAGAGAGTCAGTCAGTCAGTCAGTCAGTCAGAGAGTCAGTCAGTCAGTCAGTCAGTCAGTCAGTCAGTCAGTCAGTCAGTCAGTCAGTCAGTCAGAGAGTCAGTCAGTCAGAGAGTCAGTCAGAGAGTCGGTCAGTCGGTTAGTCAGTCGGTTAGTCAGTCAGCCAGCCAGCCAATCAGTCAGTCAGTCAGTCAGTCAGTCAGTCAGTCAGTCAGTCAGTCAGTCAGTCAGTCAGTCAGTCAGTCAGTCAGTCAGTCAGTCAGTCAGTCAGTCAGTCAGTCAGTCAGTCAGTCAGTCAGTCAGTCAGTCAGTCAGTCAGCCAGCCAGCCAGCCAGCCAGTCAGTCAGTCAGTCAGTCAGTCAGTCAGTCAGTCAGCCAGCCAGCCAGCCAATCAGTCAGTCAGTCAGTCAGTCAGTCAGTCAGTCAGTCAGTCAGTCAGTCAGTCAGCCAGCCAATCAGTCAGTCAGTCAGTCAGTCAGTCAGTCAGTCAGTCAATCAGTCAGTCAGTCAGCCAATCAGTCAGTCAGTCAATCAGTCAGTCAGTCAGCCAATCAGTCAGTCAGTCAGTCAGTCAGTCAGTCAGTCAGTCAGTCAGTCAGTCAGTCAGTCAGTCAGTCAGTCAGTCAGTCAGTCAGTCAGTCAGTCAGTCAGTCAGTCAGAGAGTCAGTCAGTCAGATAACTCAGGAGAGAGTGAGCACAGGTGGGGTTGGATGGAATGTAATGGAAGTAGTGGAGTGAGTGAGTGAGTGAGTGAGTGAGTGAGTGAGTGAGTGAGTGAGTGAGTGAGTGAGTGAGTGAGTGAGTGAGTGAGTGAGTGAGTGAGTGAGTGAGTGAGTGAGTGAGTGAGTGAGTGAGTGAGTGAGTGAGTGAGTGAGTGAGTGAGTGAGTGAGTGAGTGAGTGAGTGAGTGAGTGAGTGAGTGAGAGAGAGATAGAGAGAGAGAGCAACACCACGCCATGTGCTAAATAGATAGGGGACATAAATCTCCCCCACCCCTCCATCCATCCCTCTCTCTCTCCATCCATCATCCCTCCATCCCTCCCTCCATCTATATATTTATCTATCCATCCATCCACCCAGCCATCCCTTCATCCATCCCTCCTATCCATCCATTACTACATCCATCCCTCCATACGTCCACCCCTCCATACATCCATCCCTTTTTCTATTTCACTTCCAGTATTACACTATCACTCTTTCACCCAATGTATCTCTCTCTATTTCAGTCTTCTGTTTTGTTTTCCATCTGTTGGGGCTGTGCTTTATATCACCATAGCTGTCTCGCTCTCTCTCCTTTCCATCTCTCTCTCCTTTCCCCCCTCTCTCTCTCCTTTCCTCTCCCTCTCTCTCTCTCTCTCTCTCTTCGTCTCTCTCTCTCATTTCCTCTCTTTTTCTCCTTTCCCCTCTCTCTCTCCTTTCCTCTCTTTCTCTCTCAATCCTTTTCCCTCTCTCCTCCCCCCCCTAAACATTAGCTGCATGCAGACGTCACTGGCATATTGTGCCACTGACACAGTCATTTATCAATTTAGCCAACATTGGGTGGGGGGGGGGGGGTAATCCGGTGAGAGCAGCATATACAACCTGACACCTTCTCACATTCTGGAATGACACCAGCATCACTCAGGTGTGACCAGTGACCACTGACAGTTTGCTTATTTACAAACAAACAAAAGTATATATATAAAAATATACATACCGGTGAATAAATAAAAAATATCCTACTGTAACTGTTGTTTTTCTTCCATTTTTATTTCCATGTCCTGATGTTGAGAGAAACAAGAGTATGTTCCCTTGCTCCTGGTGCTTTACTGCCACCCAGTGTTCCTGATGCTATACTGCCACCCAGTGCTACTGTGAATACTGAGAAACAAGAGTATGTTCCCTTGCTCCTGGTGCTATACTGCCACCCAGTGCTACTGTACTGTGAATACTGGCCCTTAGTGGTGATGATACAGCAGTCCAAGTTCATAGCATTACGCTGCTTCTCCTCATTCAAGGTCAGGAGCAATAATAATAATAAAACAACCTCCTTATGACAGGTGATCCAGTCCATGGCGGTCGGATGCAGTGAGGGAAGAAACACAAGTCCTGAGAGCGGCCGAGAGACACGCCTATCACAACCTCTTGTTAGCTTTCTCCGAAGCCTTTGCAATATTATTCTTTGAGAAAAAAGTGGATAACATCCGCAGCTGCTTCTCCCAACCCCCACCCATTCCAAATGCTGAATCAAGAACCTCATCCTTTACTCTGTCATCCTTCTCTCCCATTACAGACGCAGAGGCCTTGACACTGGTAATGTCGAACTGTCCCACTACATGCCAGCTGGACCCGATACCCTCCCCACTCCTCCAGACCATAGCACCAGACATCCTCCCATTCCTAACTGCAACCATCGACTCCTCCCTCAACTCCCTAAAACAAGCCAGAGTCACAGCTTGTAAAACATTTAAAAAAATTAAAACCATGAACCCCACTGTCTCTCTTCTCTCCTTCCTGTCTAAATCACTTGAACGTGCTGTATCCAACCAACTCACTGATTATCTCTTACAGAATGACCTCCTATTACTAGACACTATTCCGTAAGGCTTCATAACTGGTCACTGCACAGAGATGGCCCTCATAGCAGTCACAGAGGCTCTTCACTTAGCAGGGGCCTCTCCTCTGTCCTGATTCTCCTGGACCTGTCAGCAGCCTTCGACACAGTCAACCATCAGATCCTCCTCGCATCCCTCGCAGGAATGGGAGTGGCTGGCTCTGTGCTGGCATGGCTGTCATCCTACCTCAACGACCGCTCCTACCACGTATCATGGTAGACGGGCGTCCCCCAGGGCTCGGTCCTTGGACCCCTCCTCTTCTCCCTCTACACCAAATCTCTGGGTAACATTATCACGTCTCATGCCTTCTCATATCATTGCTATGCCGATGATACTCAACTCTTCCTCTCCTTACCTCCCTCAGATATCCATGTCTCTGAGTGGATCTTGGCCTGTCTGTCCGACATTTCTGCCTGGATGATGACCAAACACGTCAAACTGAACCTAAGCAAAACAGAATTGCTTCACCTGCCGGCCAAATTCTCCCCGCTGAACGACCTTTCAATGACAGTGGAGAATGTAGCTGTGGCCTCGTCCCCGACCGCCAAGAACCACTCAGAGACATGGATATCTGAGGGAGGTAAGGAGAGGAAGAGTTGAGTATCATCGGCATAGCAATGATATGAGAAGGCATGAGACGTGTGTTAAAGCCTTGACGACCGGCTGAACTTCTCCGCTCACATTGCAGCAACATCCAGAACCTGCAGATCCACCCCTTCCTGACAAAAGAAGCCATTCAACTCATCGTGCAATCAACAGTCATGTCTCGCCTGCAATGCACTGCTTGCTGGTCTACCGACCACTGGCACCAAGCCACTTCAACTCATTCTGAACGTAGCCGCCCACCTGATCTCCAAACTACCAAAGTCAGCCCATGTTACCCCACTTCTTAGAGAGCTGCACTGGCTCCCCATTGCTGCACGAATCCGCTTCAAGGTCCTCGACCTGGCATATCGTGCAGCTAAGGGAACGGCTCCCGCCTACCTCCGGTCAATGGTTTCTAACTACACACCCTCTAGACCAGGGGTTCTCAACCTTTCTGCTGCCAAGGCACCCCTGTGTCCAATAAAATATTCCAGGGCACCCCTACATACGATAAAGACTTTTCCGGTCCTTTTTGTTTTTAATACAAATAGACCTCCTGTTCACTATAAAGTGCCACGTTTTGATATATTGAGCTTTAAACTTTAAGTAAATTCTTTGGAACACGCAACCTAAAACACCTTCCTCTCCCAAACCGTTCCTGCAATTGTTTTATGTTGCATGATGATCATGGATACATTTATTATGTATTGTATTTTTTATGTTTAAATATCAACATCATCTGTCTGTCCACCCTCAGTACATTTACTATCAATATAATATAGTTGTCTGACTTCATCATATCTTTTCAAACGCACACACACAGAGGGAGAATGCCCCCCCCCCCCCCTCCTTCCCAGTCTCTGTCGCTCTGAACAGGGCTTTAGCTTGATTGGTTGAAAACTTTATTAACAGATTGCAGAATGGGTACAGTACAGCTCAATACATACAATTGTTAAGGGGATGCAGACCAGAGAAAGACTTTCGTCTTGTTTACATCAGGGTCCCCCATTTTCATTTCATCGTAACATATATGACATACAGATAGACAGTACTGCTACATCTATACATTTATGACATACCAGATTTGCAAATACAGTACTGTTTGTGATACGAAAAGAGTCCAGAAAAAAGTATATACATTTGACGTAGAAACTGTACATTGGAGGTGGTTGGGTAGGTGGGGGGGGGGGGGGTACTGTACATTGGAGGTGGTTGGGTGGGTGGGGGGAGGTTGGGTAGGAGGGGTGGGTGGGGACACTGTACAACTGTACAAGCAAAACTGTACATTGGAATATTGACAAGACCATACTTGTAAAGTAGTAAAGTTAAAACACTAATTTGGCTGTGGGGGGCCAGAGGAACAGGAGTCAAACAAGGTAATTATTGTAGAAGCTAAACTTTTTTCCACATAATTACTCTTTATGGGACAACGACATAAATTCAGAATAATACTATTCAGCAGGAGGTGATTTGACTGTCAAATACCATTAGTTAAGTCATGCTCCCAGGTAGAAAATAAAACCGAAATGGCAGTACATTTAACTAGTCATTATAGACATGGTTAGATTTGCTCAATAGCTCAAATTCCTGGTCAAGAGTGAGCCCCAACACGTTAGTGTAGGAGTAGACATTGCAGCATAGGATGCAGCCAAGAGCTTGTTGTTAGCTTATGCTAACGGGACATTAATTCCATTCTTGACGTGGTCATAAAGGAATGGCAAGGATTGCAAAGCATGTTATATGCATTTGACCCGTTACGGAATAAAACAGCAGGGATTTGTTTTGGGTCGCGAAAACACTATCCTTGCTCTGTTTCAATGTGCGTGTTCACTGTTCCAGACACTACTGCTGCTGAGCTGAGGAGTACTCAGCCTGCTCTGTGTGGAGATGCATCCTTATTGGCTGTGTGCTGTAGAGCGGATATGAGTCACGACACCACGGATTTTCAAAATAAGAGTATCATAATGACCTGAATGTTGCTAGCTGTCGGAGCCTAGTTATTATAGCTGGAGCTGCGCGTGGGCAGAAATGAGACCCGCTATAGGATTTTCAAAATAAGACTGTTGTCATTCTATATTTTTAAAGAAACATTGCCAGGCATCTCGCGGCACCCCTGGCAGCTCTCCGCGGCACCCCTGTGTGCCGCGGAACCCCTGTTGAGAACCGCTGCTCTAGACCCCTCCGCTCTACATCTTCTGGCCGCCTCAGACCCACTCCTATCCAAGCTCCGGGAGGGTCATCAAAGACAAGCCGCCTATTCTCTGTCCTTGCTCCACAATGGTGGAACGAACTTCCCACCACAATGGTGGAACGAACTTCCCACCACAGTTAGGACAGCCAAAACCCGACCAATCTTTCGCCGTTGACTAAAAACACACTTCTTCAATCAATATCTGAAACCTTTTTACTGTCTTCTACTATCATGCACTCTTCCTAATACTAATATGTCTCTACTACTATGCACTCAACACTGCAGCACTCAAGTTTCAACACTTTGATGAACATTGTTACTCAGCTGAAAGAGTTGTACCCTTCCCGCTGACTTGTCGTACAGAACTTTGGATAAAAGCGTCAGCTAAATGACTAAATGTAAATGTAAACAATTTTAGATGACGGGTGAGATGACGGGTGAGATGACAGGTGAGATGACAGGTGAGACGATGGGTGAGATGACAGGTCAGATGACGGGTGAGATGAAAGGTGAGATGACAGGTGAGATGACGGGTGAGATGACGGGTGAAATGACAGGTGCTCACCGACAACCACAATGTCCTCACATATTGCTTATTGCTGAGGATGTACCTATGCATTTTGGACAAAGGGAACCGTGAATTTTCTTGAGTGAGAGCTTGACTTTCTACTGCCAACCTGTGGTCATCCATCAAGTGTACACTTTAGCTGAGGGCAGGAGGACTGCAAACGGAGCCATCAAGTGATGAAGTGTTGGTACTTAACGCTGGGGGATTTTCAGTGGCTTATAGGGGGGATTTAACTGCAGTGAAGTAGATGATTTCTTGTACTATGGCAGAATGAGAGGTCATGGTAACATGTATTTGTACAATATATCATGCTAGCGGTGTAAATCTTTAGGCTTTACCACGGCATAAGATAGGATTTCATTTCTTAAAACAGCGATTTTGATATAATATATATTAGTGATATTGCAAATTCCGCTGTGCGCTACGAATCAACTCAGTAACATACAACTGATTTTATCCATATTGATGACTAGAACAAAGCACCCTTCAGCCGTGATCCCCCTGCCCCACCCCTAAAAAGTATCTCTATGCAAAGGCCAGACTCCTTGCCTTTTTTTTGGGCGGAAATTTGGAGGTGATCGGAGGAACAAACACACACACACAGACCACTCTCCAGTTAAAGTAGTGGGATCTAGCTACACACACAAGCATGTTACAACATTTCTAGCTAATCACAAACGTATACTAAATGGCAAAATTGCAATTAAATAAAACGCAGAGCATGTGACAGTATCAGCATGTGGCAGACTCTATTAGTAAACGTATTTACTAATAACGGTAGATATTAATGAATTCGCTGCTGTTGTAAATTATGTAGACGTAAAAGCTATTGCTGCTCATAAGTAATTTAAGTAATAGATATATTGCTCTCATTCAATAGCATGTAAAGACTCAGATATGTATGTCTAAATTGTCCTCTAGTACCTTATTAAAACGATGGACAGCCAACATGCCTCATATCCAGGAGTTTCAAGTGTGTTTGTGAACGTTAAATCAAAAAGTAATAACTAGTAATATTCATTACTTTCTATAGAGAGTAATATCTTACCACTTCGTTTGGGTGTCCATGTAATGATTTAATTTATATATATATATATAAGTGAAAATACTGCAGGACAATAAGGATGGCTTGACTTCATACACAATGCAACACTGCCCCCGTGTGATCTGGGGACGTTACTGCAGGGTGAGCTCGTAGTCTGCGGTGACTGAAGAACCACGATATTTGTTGCACAAATACAGTAGTAAGTACAGTAATACCGTTTAGTATCATTGCTATGTACTGAGTATCAGGTGGAGAGAAGCATGCAGTCAAGCTAAATCAATACATAATGGAGACAGTTCTTACCTGTGTAGTGTCGATCGTCTTTGTAAACATGAAGAAGAAAGAAAAGACAATACAATTGGGTTTAGTCACAAAGTAGCCGTCATAACATTTACATTTACATTTAGTCATTTAGCTGATGCTTTTATCCAAAGCGACTTACAAGTTCTGTACGACAAGTCAGGAAGGGCACAACTCTATCAGCTGAGTAACAATGCTCATCAAAGTGTTGAGTGCTACAGTGTAGGTTAGTTTATTAGGACAAGTGCATTAGGGTTAGTTAGGGTTAGATTTTTTTTTTAAATGTTTTATTTTTATTTCAGATACTGGTTGAAGAAGTGCGTCTTTAGTCTACGGCGAAAGATTGGACGGGTTTCGGCTGTCCTAACTGGGGTGGGTAGTTCATTCCAATATTGTGGGGCAAGGACTGAGAAAAGGCAGGTTCTCCTTGATGACCCTCCCGGAGCTCGGATAGGAGTGAGTCTGAGACAGCCAGAAGATGCAGAGCGTAGGGGTCTTGAGGGTGCGTAGGGTGTGTAGGGGTGCGTAGGGGTCTTGAGGGTGTTTAGTTAGAGACCATTGACCGGAGGTAGGCAGGAGCGGTTCCCTTTGCCGCACGGTATGCCAGGTCGAGGGCCTTGAAGCGGATTCGTGCAGCAATGGGGAGCCAGTGCAGGTCCCTAAGAAGTGGGGTGACAAGGGCGGTCGGGTGGCGTAGTGGAGATTGCGCTCGTCACCAATGCAAGAGGCTGCGGTCTCGACTCCCGGAGTCAGCATTGCCTGCAGCTTGCTCCGATCGTCATACTAACTCGTTTGGCTGAGTAAGCGGGAGGGAAGTCCTGGGTGGTAATCTGGCGTTGTGGACAGCGACGCCTACAGGTCAGGTCTGGGCGCCTGCTCAGCGAAAGGCAGGAAGTGGTGAAGGCAGCGTGACCTCCCACGCGTTACACTTCACCAATGAGAGTCCTCGCTGCCAGGTGAAAAGAGAGCCACTGGCTGTCTCCGTATGTGTCGGAGGAAGCATGCGGTAGACTTCAGGGTTCCCTTGTACCGACCAGTAGGGGGAACATGCGCACAACGACCAGGTAGGGGAGGGGGGGAATTGGCATAACGACTAAATTGGGATGGGGATAAAAAGAGAAAAATCTGAGAAAAAGAGGATTAAAAAAAAGAAAAAGAAAAGAAGTGGGGTGACATGGGCCGACCTCGGTAGGTTTGAGATCAGGCGGGCCACTGCGTTCTGAATGAGTTGAAGAGGCTTAAAATTGGGGGTGGGGGTTGCCTGTGGCCATTACATTAAATGTATAAAATAATTAATTGATTTGATGAAGAACCACCAAATCCATTGAGATAAATTCATCTAAAGTTTTCAAATAAACAATGTCCTCAAACCTAGTTAGTTGGTGTGTTGTGCACATAGTTAAAGACAGTAGAGGTTGAGTATTTTCTGGTGATATATATCATATTCACACACAGTGATCTGGATTGTGGACTGTCCTTCCAAAGCATGGGAGAACTGTTTTATAGATTACCGTTCTTTGTCTGAAGAGTTCATTTGTTTTATTTCTGATCAATCTGATAAAGGTGCTATAGAAATGTTTTGTGTAGAGTAATTGTATTTTACAATACATCCACAGAGCTTTTAGAAAAATGCGGAATAAAGGTATTGCTTCCCCCCCCCCCAAACAATTATTGATGAATTTATCATTAAATTTTTTTGTTGTTGTTTACATGTTGCAGGCATGTATCCCCTCCCTATTTCCCATTTCCCCATGTCAGAATGCACCTGATTTGATAAATGACATGCTGGTGTTCAAGTGCTGAATGTTATGAACCTTTAATCTCTGGAATCCAATCATATGAAAAGGTATCAAAAGAAAACAAAAGAAGGAGACCTGGTCCAAAATAAACAAGGCACACTTACTTACCGGTATGTATTAAAAATTTATGTAGCAGCATACCCAACAAGGAAGATTAAAAACACACCGTGTGGGATGCATAATATATTGTGTGGGATGCACAACACACCGTGTGGGATCCATAATATATTGTGTGGGATGCACAACACACTGTGTCGGATGCACAACACACCGCGTGGGATGCACAACACACACGTTCCTTGCCTTCGTTGAAAATGGAGGACCCTGATGTAAACAAGACGAACGTTTTTTTATGGTCTGCATCCTCTTAGCAGTTGTTTGTAGTGACTCGTATTGTATTGTATTGTACCCATTCTGCAATCTGTTAATAAAGTTTTCAATCAATCAATTGATCAGGGTGATGAAGGCAAGGCAATCCCCTTTGTGTGCTGAGATAATAAAAGCATAATAATAATATACCGTAATTCCTCTAATAGTAACCCCGGCTTGTATTTGTTTCAACTGTAGCGGGTACCAGGCTTGTATTAGGAGGAGGCCTGTATAAGAGGGAGGCCTATATTTCAAATTTTCAAACGGATCATAATGAATAAATCAACATTTTGTGTCAGTTTGAACCCAGTAAAAGGTACTGGGTTCATTTATTGAAACCAAGTACTGTATGAAATAGTAAACAGTGCAATTACAGGTGGTCACTGGTCATTTCAACGTTTTCAAAGTGAAATCAAGTAACTAGCTCAGTACGCAGCTCAGTATATTAGTAACCCGGCTTGTATTAGGAGGCCGGCTTATAATTGCTTAGCTCAAGAGCGCACCCGGCCATTAATAGAGACCCGGCTTGTATTTGAGACCCGGTTACTATTAGAGGAATTACGGTATTTTTTTTAACCATTTCGGGGTTTATGGTTTTATAAAACTAGCTTTCAGTGGCCAGTGGCATCGTCGTTAGAGTGTTCAGTTCTCAAGTGTGAAATCATACATCTGAAAGGGTTGACAAATCAGTGAGTGCGCCTTGGTCTGTTGGAATGTATAAGTCCTCCTTTTCCTTCTTTTGAAAACCAAACCTTATCCAAAAAGCACCTCATGCCGCGTTCCATTCAAAGTCGGAAGTGTTCCCAGCTGGGACGTCAGAATTACAGTACGACCTCAGGAGATTTCCAGCTCGGAAATACAGAGGGAGAAACCATAGATGTGTAAAAGATGTAGTTTATCTAAATACAGAGGTAGAAACCATAGATGTGTAAAATATGTAGTTTATCTAAATACAGAGGGAGACACTATAGAGGTTGTCACAGATCTCCTCCCCCCTCCCATGGATATGTGAAGAATGTGAGATACCACAGAATGCCACAGAAGGAGTAGAATCAATTAGGTAGCTGATTAGTACTGATAGAACACACCTGCGCATCATTAGTCCACCCACATCTCACATGCACACACCCAGTCCCACACACTACATAACCACTAGGTTAGAGAGGAATGGGTTGAGCAGAGTTGGAGTTGGAGTTGTGGTATTGAGAGAGAGAGAGAGAGAGAGAGATTGTGTATTCGGAGTTGTGAAGGTGAGAGGTAGTAATAGGAGAGGTAAAGGCGAGTAGGTGTTCTTTGTGTACTGGACCCTGGACTGGCTGAAAAAAAAACTTGTGTACTGACCCTGAACCGGACGACTACCCTGAGTATTGAACAATCCCTTTTTCTGCCGGCAAGCCTGTTTTGTGTTTTTGACCATCGGACTGTGTATGACCATTTTCTTGCCTAGCAAACTGGATTTTTGCCTTAATTCAATAAATATTCGTATTGATTGATATTGCTCTTGTGTGGCCCTTTGAATTTGTTTGTATTTGAGGGACTCCAGCAAGCTGAACAAGCTGGTGAAGAAGGCTAGCTCAGTAGTGGGTGGTGAGCTGGATAACCTAGAGGTGGTGGCTGAGAGGAGGATGAGGAAAAAGCTAGAAGCCATCCTGGAGAACCCCTCTCACCCCCTCTACGAGGAGCTAGCCAGAATGAAGAGCACGTTCAGCCTAAGACTCATCCCCCCCGACACACCACAAACTGCCTGGGCCGGCCCTTTATACAATAAAGGGCTAGGGCGGCCGGAGCGGCCGGTTCTGCTGCCAGAGCTGTCGCTGTCACAACTCGGGACTTGAGAACTGGAGACTTTCACACTCAGCCTTTTGTATCGAATCACCGTCCCGGAGCACGGGGGGCAGTGTTCTCACTCACCACTTTTGGGGTGCGAGTCGGCGCTGAATCGTTTCACCCCCCGCTGAACGGGACCAGCTGGCAGAGGTGGTCTCGGGGTCGGTCCCGGGAGAACGGGGGGTGTGGCTTTGCGAGCTTGTACCTTTTCACGGGCGTGGCGCCTGGTGCTGACATAACGTCATAAATGTTGTTTGCCATTGCTATGTCTATACATTTGTTCGAATGCATTTATTTCTATTAGACCAGTGGTGCCCAACAAGTCGGCCGTGGTCGACCAGTAGATCGCTCAAAACGCTCAAAAGCGGACTCTACAACACCATCCATTCGTGATAAAATATAACTTAATATTTATTGGCAATTTGTTCATTTTATATCAACATCCAGAGTCCGCAGTCGTGTTAAGACATTCCCGTTTACATTTTCGGTCGACCAGTAGATCAATGACATTCAATATAATCGACCCAACCTCCTCCAATGTACAGTTTCTACGTCAAATGTATATACTCCCTTTTCCTGACTCCTTCTGTATCACAAACAGTACTGTATTTGCAAATCTGGTATGTCATAAATGTATAGATGTAGCAGTACTGACTATCTGTATGTCATGTATGTCATATATGTCCTGATGAATTGAAAATGGGGGACCCTGATGTAAACAAGACGAAAGTCTTTCTCTGGTCTGCATCCCCTTAACAATTGTGTGTATTGAGCTGTACTGTATTGTACCCATTCTGCAATCTGTTAATAAAGTTTTTCAATCAATTCAATTCAATTCAGCAATGTTACTAGTATGTTGCATGTGTAGTAACGTTAGCGTTAGCCGTTAGCTTAGCGATATTGTTAACCCTGCAAAACGATCAAAAGCGGGCTCTACAACAGAGTTCCATTCGTGAGAAAAGGGGGGTGGGTTATATTGACAAGGCTTGACAACAGAGGTTCAAATATAGCTTCATATTTATTAGTTATTTGTATCTTTATATCAACATCCATTCTCCAGTCTCCGTGTGAACACTTCCTGTGTTTACATTTCGAGCGTGACATCATCGACAATAGCCGGGGGGGTGTCGTGATTTGTAGCAGCAGCAGCAGCGCTCCTCTAGTGCAACAGCAATGAGCGAGTGCGAGAGGGATCTGTTTGGCAGTAGGCTGCTGTGTTATTAGCTGGCTTGCTAGGCTACTTATCCAAGCTACCGATATCCCTCCCTCCCTCCCATCCGTGCTTTTGCTCATCGACTACGGCAAGCTTACAAGCTCAAAACGCAAACCGTAAACAAAACCCAGAGCGCACCCAGAATGAAGTGTGTACACAAACTAGAGGGGGGAGAGGGGGGGGGGGGGGGGGGGGGGGTTCGGATCAGATCTCGGCACGGGCGGAACGGAACGAAATAGAAACGAATAGAGTGAGTGAGAAAGGGCCCTAACATCACGACTGTCTTGATTCTTTGCACTAGAGACTCATACCACAATGGAGTCCACAATGGACTCTCACCACTGGACTATTTTGTGTTTGTACTTTTATATTACTATTTTATATTTTATATTACTTTATTTATATTACTTTTTATATTACTTTATTATAATTTTTTATATTACTACTATATTGTATTTGTACTGTGAAGCTACGCATCACAGATATAGTTTATCTAAGGGAGAAGCATGTGACCCCACAGGAAGCTGGTGTTTGCTTGGCTGGTTTCTGAGCATAATATATGCTGAGCAACTATTGAATGATTCTACCACACTGGTATTGTTGAGAATCTAGCTTCAATTGTCTTCAAACGTGTTAAAGCGATGTTTACAGTTTACAGTGTATGAAACGTGTTAAAGCTGTTGTTTACAGTTTACAGTGTATGAAACGTGTTAAAGCTGTTGTTTACAGTTTACAGTGTATGAAACGTGTTAAAGCTGTTGTTTACAGTTTACAGTGTATGAAATGTGTTAAAGCATGTTGTTTACAGTTTACAGTGTATGAAATGTGTTAAAGCATGTTGTTTACAGTTTACAGTGTATGAAGTGTGTTAAAGCGTGTTGTTTACAGTGTATGAAGTGTGTTAAAGCGTGTTGTTTACAGTGTATGAAGCGTGTTAAAGCTGTTGTTTACAGTTTACAGTGTATGAAGTGTGTTAATGCGTGTTGTTTACAGTGTATGAAGTGTGTTAAAGCGTGTTGTTTACAGTGTATGAAGTGTGTTAAAGCGTGTTGTTTACAGTGTATGAAGTGTGTTAAAGCGTGTTGTTTACAGTGTATGAAGTGTGTTAAAGCGTGTTGTTTACAGTGTATGAAGTGTGTTAAAGCTGTTGTTTACAGTTTACAGTGCATGAAGTGTGTTAAAGCGTGTTGTTTACAGTGTATGAAGTGTGTTAAAGCGTGTTGTTTACAGTGTATGAAGTGTGTTAAAGCGTGTTGTTTACAGTGTACAGTGTATGAAGTGTGTTAAAGCGTGTTGTTTACAGTGTATAAAGTGTGTTAAAGCGTGTTGTTTACAGTTTACAGTGTATGAAGTGTGTTAAAGCGTGTTGTTTACAGTGTATGAAGTGTGTTAAAGCGTGTTGTTTACAGTGTATGAAGTGTGTTAAAGCGTGTTGTTTACAGTGTATGAAGTGTGTTAAAGCGTGTGGTTTACAGTTTACAGTGTATGAAATGTGTTAAAGCGTGTTGTTTACAGTTTACAGTGTATGAAATGTGTTAAAGCGTGTTGTTTCAGTTTACAGTGTATGAAATGTGTTAAAGCGTGTGGTTTACAGTTTACAGTGTATGAAGCGTGTTAAAGCGTGTTGTTTACAGTGTATGAAGTGTGTTAAAGCGTGTTGTTTACAGTTTACAGTGTATGAAGTGTGTTAAAGCTGTTGTTTACAGTGTATGAAACGTGTTAAAGCTGTTGTTTACAGTGTATGAAGTGTGTTAAAGCATGTTGTTTACAGTGTATGAAACGTGTTAAAGCTGTTGTTTACAGTGTATGAAATGTGTTAAAGCGTGTTGTTTACAGTTTACAGTGTATGAAGTGTGTTAAAGCATGTTGTTTACAGTTTACAGTGTATGAAGTGTGTTAAAGCGTGTTGTTTACAGTGTATGAAATGTGTTAAAGCGTGTTTTTACAGTGTATGAAACGTGTTAAAGCTGTTGTTTACAGTGTATGAAGTGTGTTAAAGCGTGTTGTTTACAGTTTACAGTGTATGAAGTGTGTTAAAGCGTGTTGTTTACAGTGTATGAAGTGTGTTAAAGCTGTTGTTTACAGTTTACAGTGTATGAAACGTGTTAAAGCTGTTGTTTACAGTTTACAGTGTATGAAGTGTGTTAAAGCGTGTTGTTTACAGTTTACAGTGTATGAAGTGTGTTAAAGCGTGTTGTTTACAGTGTATGAAGTGTGTTAAAGCGTGTTGTTTACAGTGTATGAAGTGTGTTAAAGCATGTTGTTTACAGTGTATGAAATGTGTTAAAGCGTGTTGTTTACAGTTTACAGTGTATGAAATGTGTTAAAGCGTGTTGTTTACAGTTTACAGTGTATAAAGCGTGTTAAAGCGTGTTGTTTACAGTGTATGAAATGTGTTAAAGCGTGTTGTTTACAGTGTATGAAGTGTATTAAAGCGTGTTGTTTACAGTTTACAGTGTATGAAGTGTGTTAAAGCGTGTTGTTTACAGTTTACAGTGTATGAAGTGTTTTGTGAAGGGCCAGATTAAACCGAATATATATATTTATTTATATATATATATTTAATTGTATTTGTATATTCTCTAATATTCCCTGATATCCCTTGTATATTCCTTGTACAATATGCATTGAATATCCATTCTAGCCTACTGAACATCCCATAATAGTCTCCATTCTACTATTGGTCGAGACCTTGGTGCCAGGCTGCCATACCCCTCAGACCCAGTTCAAACGTACCGCTCGACATGTACGAACAAGTCCTAGTTCCGCGTAGGAATTTGGCTACCGCACCACTAATGGGACTATTTGTTCATAGTGCGTATATATACTGCGCTACTAAAGTAGGACTTTCTTTTCAGTCCAGTTTCTTACCCTCCAATAGAGTCACAGACGTAAAGCCTCCCCGCGATGCCACGTGTGGGAGTAAGGCCAAGTTCGGCCTACCATCGGTATTGAGACATCGTGTATATTAATATTTGAATAGTCATATTTGGCACTATATCGTCGAGTTGGACGTAGTCTATTAAGCTAATAATAGTCTGTTAATATATAGTGCTTCGTGCGGTGAGAATACTACCGTAGTCAGTACCCCATCGTTTCAATTGTGTGTATTGAGCTGTACTGTATTGTACCCATTCTGCAATCTGTTAATAAAGTTTTTCAATCAATTCAATTCAATTCAGCAATGTTACTAGTATGTTGCATGTGTAGTAACGTTAGCGTTAGCCGTTAGCTTAGCGATATTGTTAACCCTGCAAAACGATCAAAAGCGGGCTCTACAACAGAGTTCCATTCGTGAGAAAAGGGGGGTGGGTTATATTGACAAGGCTTGACAACAGAGGTTCAAATATAGCTTCATATTTATTAGTTATTTGTATCTTTATATCAACATCCATTCTCCAGTCTCCGTGTGAACACTTCCTGTGTTTACATTTCGAGCGTGACATCATCGACAATAGCCGGGGGGGTGTCGTGATTTGTAGCAGCAGCAGCAGCGCTCCTCTAGTGCAACAGCAATGAGCGAGTGCGAGAGGGATCTGTTTGGCAGTAGGCTGCTGTGTTATTAGCTGGCTTGCTAGGCTACTTATCCAAGCTACCGATATCCCTCCCTCCCTCCCATCCGTGCTTTTGCTCATCGACTACGGCAAGCTTACAAGCTCAAAACGCAAACCGTAAACAAAACCCAGAGCGCACCCAGAATGAAGTGTGTACACAAACTAGAGGGGGGGGGGGGGGGGGGGGGGGGGGGGGTTCGGATCAGATCTCGGCACGGGCGGAACGGAACGAAATAGAAACGAATAGAGTGAGTGAGAAAGGGCCCTAACATCACGACTGTCTTGATTCTTTGCACTAGAGACTCATACCACAATGGAGTCCACAATGGACTCTCACCACTGGACTATTTTGTGTTTGTACTTTTATATTACTATTTTATATTTTATATTACTTTATTTATATTACTTTTTATATTACTTTATTATAATTTTTTATATTACTACTATATTGTATTTGTACTGTGAAGCTACGCATCACAGATATAGTTTATCTAAGGGAGAAGCATGTGACCCCACAGGAAGCTGGTGTTTGCTTGGCTGGTTTCTGAGCATAATATATGCTGAGCAACTATTGAATGATTCTACCACACTGGTATTGTTGAGAATCTAGCTTCAATTGTCTTCAAACGTGTTAAAGCGATGTTTACAGTTTACAGTGTATGAAACGTGTTAAAGCTGTTGTTTACAGTTTACAGTGTATGAAACGTGTTAAAGCTGTTGTTTACAGTTTACAGTGTATGAAACGTGTTAAAGCTGTTGTTTACAGTTTACAGTGTATGAAATGTGTTAAAGCATGTTGTTTACAGTTTACAGTGTATGAAATGTGTTAAAGCATGTTGTTTACAGTTTACAGTGTATGAAGTGTGTTAAAGCGTGTTGTTTACAGTGTATGAAGTGTGTTAAAGCGTGTTGTTTACAGTGTATGAAGCGTGTTAAAGCTGTTGTTTACAGTTTACAGTGTATGAAGTGTGTTAATGCGTGTTGTTTACAGTGTATGAAGTGTGTTAAAGCGTGTTGTTTACAGTGTATGAAGTGTGTTAAAGCGTGTTGTTTACAGTGTATGAAGTGTGTTAAAGCGTGTTGTTTACAGTGTATGAAGTGTGTTAAAGCGTGTTGTTTACAGTGTATGAAGTGTGTTAAAGCTGTTGTTTACAGTTTACAGTGCATGAAGTGTGTTAAAGCGTGTTGTTTACAGTGTATGAAGTGTGTTAAAGCGTGTTGTTTACAGTGTATGAAGTGTGTTAAAGCGTGTTGTTTACAGTGTACAGTGTATGAAGTGTGTTAAAGCGTGTTGTTTACAGTGTATAAAGTGTGTTAAAGCGTGTTGTTTACAGTTTACAGTGTATGAAGTGTGTTAAAGCGTGTTGTTTACAGTGTATGAAGTGTGTTAAAGCGTGTTGTTTACAGTGTATGAAGTGTGTTAAAGCGTGTTGTTTACAGTGTATGAAGTGTGTTAAAGCGTGTGGTTTACAGTTTACAGTGTATGAAATGTGTTAAAGCGTGTTGTTTACAGTTTACAGTGTATGAAATGTGTTAAAGCGTGTTGTTTCAGTTTACAGTGTATGAAATGTGTTAAAGCGTGTGGTTTACAGTTTACAGTGTATGAAGCGTGTTAAAGCGTGTTGTTTACAGTGTATGAAGTGTGTTAAAGCGTGTTGTTTACAGTTTACAGTGTATGAAGTGTGTTAAAGCTGTTGTTTACAGTGTATGAAACGTGTTAAAGCTGTTGTTTACAGTGTATGAAGTGTGTTAAAGCATGTTGTTTACAGTGTATGAAACGTGTTAAAGCTGTTGTTTACAGTGTATGAAATGTGTTAAAGCGTGTTGTTTACAGTTTACAGTGTATGAAGTGTGTTAAAGCATGTTGTTTACAGTTTACAGTGTATGAAGTGTGTTAAAGCGTGTTGTTTACAGTGTATGAAATGTGTTAAAGCGTGTTTTTACAGTGTATGAAACGTGTTAAAGCTGTTGTTTACAGTGTATGAAGTGTGTTAAAGCGTGTTGTTTACAGTTTACAGTGTATGAAGTGTGTTAAAGCGTGTTGTTTACAGTGTATGAAGTGTGTTAAAGCTGTTGTTTACAGTTTACAGTGTATGAAACGTGTTAAAGCTGTTGTTTACAGTTTACAGTGTATGAAGTGTGTTAAAGCGTGTTGTTTACAGTTTACAGTGTATGAAGTGTGTTAAAGCGTGTTGTTTACAGTGTATGAAGTGTGTTAAAGCGTGTTGTTTACAGTGTATGAAGTGTGTTAAAGCATGTTGTTTACAGTGTATGAAATGTGTTAAAGCGTGTTGTTTACAGTTTACAGTGTATGAAATGTGTTAAAGCGTGTTGTTTACAGTTTACAGTGTATAAAGCGTGTTAAAGCGTGTTGTTTACAGTGTATGAAATGTGTTAAAGCGTGTTGTTTACAGTGTATGAAGTGTATTAAAGCGTGTTGTTTACAGTTTACAGTGTATGAAGTGTGTTAAAGCGTGTTGTTTACAGTTTACAGTGTATGAAGTGTTTTGTGAAGGGCCAGATTAAACCGAATATATATATTTATTTATATATATATATTTAATTGTATTTGTATATTCTCTAATATTCCCTGATATCCCTTGTATATTCCTTGTACAATATGCATTGAATATCCATTCTAGCCTACTGAACATCCCATAATAGTCTCCATTCTACTATTGGTCGAGACCTTGGTGCCAGGCTGCCATACCCCTCAGACCCAGTTCAAACGTACCGCTCGACATGTACGAACAAGTCCTAGTTCCGCGTAGGAATTTGGCTACCGCACCACTAATGGGACTATTTGTTCATAGTGCGTATATATACTGCGCTACTAAAGTAGGACTTTCTTTTCAGTCCAGTTTCTTACCCTCCAATAGAGTCACAGACGTAAAGCCTCCCCGCGATGCCACGTGTGGGAGTAAGGCCAAGTTCGGCCTACCATCGGTATTGAGACATCGTGTATATTAATATTTGAATAGTCATATTTGGCACTATATCGTCGAGTTGGACGTAGTCTATTAAGCTAATAATAGTCTGTTAATATATAGTGCTTCGTGCGGTGAGAATACTACCGTAGTCAGTACCCCATCGTTTCGGGCAGAGAACTGGCTGCTTACCCAGGGTGGTTGACCCTATGTGAAGCTGCACCCGAGGAGCCCCAGAGCCGACGAGCGAGTGGACCTGTATACCGGATTATTCTACCGACGACAGCCCGCCTTCCCAGGCACGGATTATGCTTTGGATACTTTGATTATTCTATGGATAAAGACCCCCGACACTACCGTGTGTTGGAACCCCCCCCCCCTGGAGAGGACGCAAGGTGAGGAGACGCTCTGCAAGACGAGGTCTCTCCACATCTCTCCCCCGTGGACCGGAGAGAGCCGGCCCACAAAGAGTCCACCTGCTTTCATCTGTGGTCCAAGGATCGCCGGCGCATTGAACGGCACTACAGTGGGTTCACCTGGGATACCCTTGGCCGGACGAGGCAGCTGGATTCTACCCCCCCCCCCCTCCTACTCCTGTCGGCTTACAAGCGACCGGATTAACCCCCTCTAGTGTATCCAGCCTATAATCATTAAAGTATCATTGCTGTTATTCCTTAACTATTCCAGGTCGTATATTTACCACCTGCGCCTTCAGAGATTGGACATTATCTATTGATATACCGACGAATACTCCTTGCCATAAAAGTGCATACTATTTCAATTCATAAATGTAATTAAGTGATTAAGTGTTTATTCTACACACCATCGCTGTGTAGGAAATAAAGACCTGTTTCTAATTCGTACATTTGTGTTGGATCCGTTTCATCTACGTGAGAGTGTTCATGATAATATATTTATGCCGTGTACTGGGTGGCCGAATATTAAGTACAAAGGTAGTGGTAGTAAGTATCATATCTAGTAATACAGTCAGGGAATTGTACCCCTCAGTTACAATTGGTCCTTCGAGCCGGAGGGTAATTAGTGTAATATTAATATAGTGTTATTAATATTGAAATGGCCTATGATGAACACTCCACGAAACGATCCTCCTAACCAACGCCCGCAGCGCGAACGACGGCTCCCTCAGTACTTAGAGGCTTACGCTGTCAGTCAACAACCTAGTCTTCTACTAACAGTAAACGCGGTAAAACTAGAAAGTAAAAGTATGTCTAACCCCAACGCCCAGACTACCCCGACCATAGAGGCCCCTACGGGCTCTAATGTAACTGACCAAGTTCACGGTGGGGACCAGTGGGAACCAGACATGACTTCACACCCCGCCAGTACTGAAGAAGTAGTCCCCGATGAGTCCCGGGAGGAATACAACGCTACCGAGAGAGAACTCGGCACGGAAGAAGACGGGGAGAGCACCGTGGAGATAGAGCTCCAAGGCTCCGCAAGGAGTACCCCGAGGGAAGGCTCCCCTATACAACCGCCTTCTCCCAGCGAGGCAGAGAGGACCCTACAGCAGGCATTCCTTGTCAGCCTGAAAGCCTCTACTGAACGCGATAGACTCCAGGGTGAACGCGATCGATTGCAGCTACAGCAACGGAGCGAAGAAGAGCACATACGCCTGGAAATAAGACGCATTCAGATGGAAGAGAATGTGGCCCGAGACCGAGCAGACAGCCAGCGAGCAGCTGCTGGTGCTCTACGGGACGCAGAGCGCGACAGACAGCAAGCGCAACTAATAGAACAGCTGATCAGACGGACAACACCCTCTCCCTCCGCCAGAGGCTCCAGGAACTCGTCTAGACACACCTCCAGGGCGGCATCCCCTAGCCGAGTAAACAACCCTGAACTTGACCAACAGACGAGGTCTATACCCCCCACAGACCACCTCCCCCCACCGGTCCAAGCGAGACCTAGCAACCGGGAAGGAGCAGCATATCCTGTGGAGAGGCTAAACCAGAGACTACAAGCACTGGATGACCTAACTGAAGACGAAGAGGAAGAGGAGGAGAACCGCGCCCGAAGACAGCACAGTACTCTACCGGACCAGGAGGTCCGGTACAGCCCAGGCTATACTCCCGCGGAGCTGCGCTACAGACCCCCGACTCTATACACGGGTGAGCACGACGCACGACCCGCACCGAGGAACAGCACCTGGACAAGCGGGCCATGGTACACTGCCGGTACCAGCCCATACCAAGGAGCGGGAGGAGACTCGCCTAGGAGGCCTCTCCCCCAACGCTCGCCGATGTATCCACAGTCAGCGTCATACATTGGCACGCCTATGGTACCCGACTTCACCCAAGAAAACCGGGCCCAGTATACAGAACTCCGCATGTGTCTGGAGACCATGTTGGTGGATGTATTGGATGAACGCCACAAATACGCCATCCTACTGCAGCACTTAAAGGTGCCCCGCGCACATAATATAGCGCTCGCCTACGCGACTTCCACCACCCCATACACAGCAGCGCTGGTAGCATTGGACCAGAGGTATGGGCGCATATGGGATTACGTGATCCAGGAGATCCGACACATCGACCGCTTACCCCCAGCAATAGACAATCGAGCACTGGACGACCTGTCCATCAGAGTGCAGTCCCTGGTAGGGATGTTGGGAGCGCAAAGAGAGAAGGGGAAGTATGAACTTTACGCCAACTCAAATGTGGAAAGGATCCTGGAGAAGCTGCCGCCCGCTCGTCAGGAGCGCTTTAGGCGGCAGAGGGACCACAGAGACCCGAATGGCCCCGAACCGAACCTCCTCGATCTAGCAGACTTCCTGGCGAGAGAAGTCAGCAGCCTACGGCTAGATACATTCGGACGGAGCACCCCTGGCTCCAGAGAAGGAACCAGACGACTAAATGATGGAAGAAGATCGGTGACTGTGATGCACCAATCGGAGTCAGTACCGAGCAGCAGGAGCCACAGTACCCCCTCCAGAACGGAGAAGTGGAAGATAGTGTGCCCCTACTGTGAGAAAGAACACTGGCTAGCGCAATGTGACTCCTTCCCCAAGCTGAACGCGGAGGAAGCAGGTCAATGGATAAAGTCCAACAAGCGCTGTTTTCGCTGTGCGCGCTCACACATGGCAGCCGAATGCCGCTTAAAGAAAAGGTGCACCAAGTGCGATGGAGCCCATCTGGACATACTTCACGACAGTAACAGACGGCGCCCTTCACCTGCACCATCCAGCCGCAAAGCGAGCGTCATGTACATCGATCCCGCCAGCAGCAGTGGAGCCCGAGTACTCCTAAAAGTAGTGCGTGTGACACTAAGCTACCAGAATAAAGTCCTGGACACTTATGCCGTCCTCGATGACGGGTCAGAGAAGACCCTGCTGCTCGCCTCCGCTGCGGCCCAGCTAGGGCTGCGGGGAAGCGAAACCCAAATGACAATTCGGACAATAAGACGAGATTTGAAGACGATAAAGGGCGAGAATGTCTCATTCTCTATCGCAGCAAGCGGCCAGCCTGAGCGACGGTACCAGATTGCAGACGCTTTCACCAGCCAAGAAATAGGACTGTCGCGGTACACATACCCCGTCGCCAAGCTGATGGAGAAATATGCACATCTGCGCAAGTTACCGATCCCGCTCATAGACAATGCTATGCCGACCCTGTTGATAGGCTCCGACCATGCAGACCTCATTGTCCCGATAGACCGGGTTCATACCGGACCCCGAGGCTGTCCTGCAGCAGTCGAGACCCGTTTGGGATGGACTCTCCAAGGCCCGCTCGCCAAATCTCTCAACCGAAGTACAGCCACTAGATGTCTCCACTCCCGAGTCACAGAGGGAGAAACCGCACTCCTGCAACACGTAGAGCGGCTATGGAGCTTGGAACAAATGCCCTTTAAGAATGGAAAGAAAGACATTCGCTCTAAAGATGACATTTACGCCATTCACCTCCTCGAGACAGGGACCAAGAGAGTCCCGGTCAACGGCGTGTTGAGATACGCCACGCCACTCCTGCGGCGAGAAGGAATGCCTACTTTCCACGCCAAGACAGACGCCATAGAACGGTACCTGCTGAACACGGAGCGGCGCTTAGCCAAGAACCCCGCCCAAGAGAGTGTATACCGCGCTGAGATTGAGAAGCTCATCACAGCGGGACACGTCACAAAGATGGACATTAAAGAGGCTGACCAGACCACTGAATCGTGGTACGTGCCCCACCACAAGGTCCATCACAACGGTAAAGACCGCATAGTATTTAACTGCAGCTACCAGATCGGATCCCAAAATCTGAATAAAGAGTTACTGCCCGGTCCCACACTCGGCCCCTCCCTACTCGGCGTTCTACTCCGCTTCCGCCAGGAAAAGGTGGCCATCAGCGGGGACATTAAAGGAATGTTCCTGCAGGTGAGATTAGTAGAGGCGGACAAGCCCCTGTTACGGTTCCTATGGAGAGAGAAGCCAGGAGATGAGCACCCAGCCATCTACCAATGGGAAGTCCTCCCCTTCGGAACGACGTGCAGCCCCTGCTGTGCGACATTTGCACTACAGAAACATGTAGCAGAGGACCCAGCAGCGGACGAAGAGGTCCGACACCGCGTAAAGAACAGCTTCTACGTAGACAACTGTCTACAAAGCCTTTCAACCCAGGAAGAAGCCGAGGCTCTCCTGATTAAACTCCGCGCCTCATTGATCAAAGGCGGCTTTGATCTCAGGCAGTGGGCCAGCAGCGATCCGCAAGTACTGCGCAGCCTCTCCTCCGAGGACAAGGCAGCCAGCAGCGAGACCTGGATGGCTACAATCCCGGGAGAAGCCCAGGAGATGACCCTGGGATTGGTGTGGCGATTCAAAACAGATTCGCTTCACTACAGACACAAGCCCCTGACTACGGAGCAGGGAAGGCCGGCGGCGGCGCCGACCACCAGACGGAGTGTGTACACAACACTCGCCCGACAATATGACCCGCTAGGATGTATTCTACCGTACACCACCAGGGCAAAAATGATTGTACGAGCATTGTGGGACAAGGACCAGGGCTGGGACGACCCCATTCCCGCACACCTTGCATCCACCTGGAGAGAGTGGGAGATGGAGCTCCACTCACTCCCAGGCGTTAATATGCGCCGAAGCTACTTCCCACCCACGGTGAGGCCAGAGACATGTAAAATGGACTTACACGTCTTCAGTGACGCCTCAGAGGTTGCATACGGATCAGTAGCCTACTTGCGGGCCCAAGACCAGGGGGGAGAGATCTACACAGCATTTGTCCTCGCCCGCTCGAGAATAGCCCCACGCAAGCAACAATCTATCCCACGTCTAGAGCTCTGCGCAGCCCTAGCCGGAGCGCACCTAGCCACGCTCATCCAACGTGAGCTCACCATACCGGTGTCTAGAACAATCCTGTGGTCAGATTCCACGACGGTACTCGCCTGGATCAAATCGGACTCATGCAAGTACAAAGTCTTCGTGGGAGTCAGAGTCACCGAGATTCAAGACTTAACCGAAGAGTTAACCGGAGAAACAGAGTGGCGCTACGTTGATACAAAACAGAACCCAGCTGACGTCATCACCCGGGGGATGCCCCTGGATGACCTCACCCGTCGCAATGTCTACAGTGACGGCCCCGCATTCCTAAGACTCCCGGAAGGACAGTGGCCCATGCCTATCCCGAGGGAAGCAAGTCCAGAGGAGGTGGAAATTAAGAAGTCTGTGTTCTGTGGATTGAGCACCGTAGCCTCCACCGACCCTAACATAAACGATTGCACGTCCATAGAGAGTGCACAACAAAGAACATTCCTGCGGTACCACCCGGAGTGCAAGTCCCCCGCTGATATGTCAGCGGCTAACTACGAGGAAGCAGAATTGCTTCTACTGCAGCGAGCCCAGAGAGACTCGTTCCCCGATGAATTGGCCTGTCTACAGGGAGGAAAGCCCGTCCCATCCGACAGCAGATTAATTCACCTGGCCCCCGAGAGCGACGCTCACACCCTCATCAGAGTGGGTGGTCGCCTACGCAGAGCCCCCAATCTACCGGATGACATTAAATACCCGATCGTATTGAACAGCCGACACAAGGTCACAGAGCTGATTATAAAGAAATACGATGAGGATGTACATCACGCAGGAGCAGAAAGAGTCTTCGCGGAAATCAGACGTCGTTACTGGATCCTACAAGGAAGAGAGGCGGTACGACGCTTCCAACGAACATGTCTAGACTGCCGCAAGTGGCGCGCGCAGCCCAGCATACCAAGGATGGCTGACCTTCCTCCATGTCGCCTCCGAATCGGTGACAAGCCATTCCACTCAACGGGTATGGACTGCTTTGGCCCGCTGCACATAAAGAAAGGAAGAGGAACCGAGAAGCGGTGGGGTATTGTATTCAAATGCATGACCACCAGAGCGATACACATCGAGCTTCTCCCGACCATGAGCACAGACTCATTCCTTATGGCCTTCCGTAGATTCATATCACGGAAAGGAAGACCGTCTACCCTATTGTCCGATCATGGGACAAACTTTAAAGGCGGCGAAAGAGAGCTGAGAGAGAGCTTCCAAGCTATGGGCCCAGAACTTAAGACCCACCTCGCTCCAGCACAGGTTGATTTCCAATTCAACCCCCCAAACGCACCCCACTTCGGTGGCACTTGGGAACGAGAAGTGCGCTCCATAAAGACAGCCCTGTACGCAGTACTTGGGGCCCAGACTGTGGCGGAAGAAGTCCTAATGACAGTCCTCACGGAGATTGAGGGAGTACTTAACTCGAAGCCCCTCGGATATGTCTCCAGTGATGTGGCGGATATCGACCCAGTTACCCCCAACACACTCCTGATGGGGCGGCTAGATCCCACATTACCCCAGACAATGTACCGGCCTGAAGAAGCGAACGGCCGACGAATGTGGAGGTACAGCCAAGTATTAGCCGACAAGTTTTGGAACAGTTTCCTACTGCACTACCTACCGTCTCTACAGACCCGCCAGAAGTGGGTAAAGGAGAGAGACAATTTGACAGAAGGAACAGTCGTCATGATTATTGATCAATCACTGCCCAGAGCTATGTGGCCGGCCGGCCGCGTAAGCAAAGTGATCACCGGTGCCGACGGCAAGGTCCGAGCAGCTGAAGTGCTCGTCCAGGGTCGCACTTACACCCGTCCCGTGGCAAGGCTCATAGAACTGCCTCGACTCCCAGACACAATCGATGATGACCATGACCCTACAACCCTATGACTTTGTGAAGTTGACTGACCCCTACAGCAAACCCTTATGTGTAAATAGACAACGCGATTAATCTGTCTCCGTTTAACTGATTAGGTCTGGGTCTGAATATCCATTCTAGCCTACTGAACATCCCATAATAGTCTCCATTCTACTATTGGTCGAGACCTTGGTGCCAGGCTGCCATACCCCTCAGACCCAGTTCAAACGTACCGCTCGACATGTACGAACAAGTCCTAGTTCCGCGTAGGAATTTGGCTACCGCACCACTAATGGGACTATTTGTTCATAGTGCGTATATATACTGCGCTACTAAAGTAGGACTTTCTTTTCAGTCCAGTTTCTTACCCTCCAATAGAGTCACAGACGTAAAGCCTCCCCGCGATGCCACGTGTGGGAGTAAGGCCAAGTTCGGCCTACCATCGGTATTGAGACATCGTGTATATTAATATTTGAATAGTCATATTTGGCACTATATCGTCGAGTTGGACGTAGTCTATTAAGCTAATAATAGTCTGTTAATATATAGTGCTTCGTGCGGTGAGAATACTACCGTAGTCAGTACCCCATCGTTTCGGGCAGAGAACTGGCTGCTTACCCAGGGTGGTTGACCCTATGTGAAGCTGCACCCGAGGAGCCCCAGAGCCGACGAGCGAGTGGACCTGTATACCGGATTATTCTACCGACGACAGCCCGCCTTCCCAGGCACGGATTATGCTTTGGATACTTTGATTATTCTATGGATAAAGACCCCCGACACTACCGTGTGTTGGAACCCCCCCCCTGGAGAGGACGCAAGGTGAGGAGACGCTCTGCAAGACGAGGTCTCTCCACATCTCTCCCCCGTGGACCGGAGAGAGCCGGCCCACAAAGAGTCCACCTGCTTTCATCTGTGGTCCAAGGATCGCCGGCGCATTGAACGGCACTACAGTGGGTTCACCTGGGATACCCTTGGCCGGACGAGGCAGCTGGATTCTACCCCCCCCCCCCTCCTACTCCTGTCGGCTTACAAGCGACCGGATTAACCCCCTCTAGTGTATCCAGCCTATAATCATTAAAGTATCATTGCTGTTATTCCTTAACTATTCCAGGTCGTATATTTACCACCTACGCCTTCAGAGATTGGACATTATCTATTGATATACCGACGAATACTCCTTGCCATAAAAGTGCATACTATTTCAATTCATAAATGTAATTAAGTGATTAAGTGTTTATTCTACACACCATCGCTGTGTAGGAAATAAAGACCTGTTTCTAATTCGTACATTTGTGTTGGATCCGTTTCATCTACGTGAGAGTGTTCATGATAATATATTTATGCCGTGTACTGGGTGGCCGAATATTAAGTACAAAGGTAGTGGTAGTAAGTATCATATCTAGTAATACAGTCAGGGAATTGTACCCCTCAGTTACAAAGTGTGTTAAAGCCTGTTGTTTACAGTGTATGAAACGTGTTAAAGCTGTTGTTTACAGTGTATGAAGTGTGTTAAAGCGTGTTGTTTACAGTGTATGAAACGTGTTAAAGCTGTTGTTTACAGTGTATGAAGTGTGTTAAAGCGTGTTGTTTACAGTGTATGAAGAGTGTTAAAGCTGTTGTTTACAGTTTACAGTGTATGAAATGTGTTAAAGCGTGTTGTTTACAGTTTACAGTGTATGAAGCGTGTTAAAGCGTGTTGTTTACAGTGTATGAAATGTGTTAAAGCGTGTTGTTTACAGTTTACAGTGTATGAAACGTGTTAAAGCTGTTGTTTACAGTGTATGAAGTGTGTTAAAGCGTGTTGTTTACAGTGTATGAAACGTGTTAAAGCTGTTGTTTACAGTGTATGAAGTGTGTTAAAGCGTGTTGTTTACAGTTTACAGTGTATGAAGCGTGTTAAAGCATGTTGTTTACAGTGTATGAAGCGTGTTAAAGCTGTTGTTTACAGTTTACAGTGTATGAAGTGTGTTAACACTTTGATCGCCGGGGTTAAATTCATAATTTACCATCCCTCGCCAGTAGGGATGCTCGATATTGGCTTTTTTACCGATACCGATATTCCGATATTGTCCAACTCTTAATTTCCGATACCGATATCAACCGATATCAACCGATACCGATATATGCAGGGTTTCCCCATCCAAAAAACTGAATAATTTCAGGTAACTAATAATTTCACTGGATATATATATAACAAATATTGTTATTGTTTTTTTGTTTGTTTTTAAACCGATACCGATATTTTCCGATATCACATTTTACTGCCGATATCGGCCGATAATATCGGTCGGCCGATAATATCGGACATCCCTACTCGCCAGCCCTATTTAACATGGAGAAGTTCCCCTTCTTTGCAGGGCTATAACTTTTTAAATTGTATTGCTAAATTGACATTACCATGGCCCATTCAAAGTCCTATATCTATTGTTCAGGGTGTAGCAACGTTATACTTTTTCATTCACATATTCATACTAAAATACGGTCTAAAGTATAAGTATGTTTTTATCGTTTTCTGCAGCTTTCTCCAGAACGTGATTTATAGCCCTAAATGCATTATATTGATGATTGTATACAGTTTGATAGCAATCGGCGCGAGATAAAAGATTTCAACTGCACATACTTCTAGAAGTTACTACGTATGATCTGATGTTGACCGGATGGGCGGGGGGTCGTTTATAATTCCGTGGGCAACGTTATATCATTCATCTAGTGTGGGTGATATGATCATTAGAGCAGTTAGTATAGAAGACATTACAAAATAACGCTGAAACTCACCGTAGCTTCCTCTCGCCGTTGGGAGATGAGCGTGGAACAGAATTTTTTTCTATTATGGGATGTAGAAATACCCGATCCATTTCCAGGTTGTATAATAGTATATACGTCCAAATAATGTTGTTTATCGAGTTATTGGCAACGGATCGATATCCATTGTGTCGAGCTCGAGTCCCGGGACCTATAGCGAGTGATCGTACCAAATTGAAATGAGCACCAGCTTCCACTTCCCTGTTTCTTCCCTGGGCGATCCGCCGATCGGCCACCAGATGGCGCTCTTGAACCGTTAGAGAGTTGACAGGGGCTCACCAGTACATATAATGTCTCCGGGGGAGAAATATGATTTCGATCACAGATCTTTTTTTACAGTGTATGAAGTGTGTTGTTTACAGTGTATGAAACGTGTTAAAGCGTGTTGTTTACAGTTTACAGTGTATGAAGCGTGTTAAAGCTGTTGTTTACAGTTTACAGTGTATGAAATGTGTTAAAGCGTGTTGTTTACAGTTTACAGTGTATGAAATGTGTTAAAGCGTGTTGTTTACAGTGTATGAAGTGTGTTAAAGCGCGTTGTTTACAGTGTATGAATTGTGTTAAAGCATGTTGTTTACAGTTTACAGTGTATGAAGTGTGTTAAAGCGTGTTGTTTACAGTTTACAGTGTATGAAGTGTGTTAAAGCGTGTTGTTTACAGTGTATGAAGTGTGTTAAAGCGTGTTGTTTACAGTTTACAGTGTATGAAGTGTGTTAAAGCGTGTTGTTTACAGTTTACAGTGTATGAAGTGTGTTAAAGCCTGTTGTTTACAGTGTATGAAACGTGTTAAAGCTGTTGTTTACAGTGTATGAAGTGTGTTAAAGCGTGTTGTTTACAGTGTATGAAACGTGTTAAAGCTGTTGTTTACAGTGTATGAAGTGTGTTAACGCGTGTTGTTTACAGTGTATGAAGAGTGTTAAAGCTGTTGTTTACAGTTTACAGTGTATGAAATGTGTTAAAGCGTGTTGTTTACAGTTTACAGTGTATGAAATGTGTTAAAGCGTGTTGTTTACAGTTTACAGTGTATGAAGCGTGTTAAAGCGTGTTGTTTACAGTGTATGAAATGTGTTAAAGCGTGTTGTTTACAGTTATATTTCGTATTGCATCGCGTCCCGCTCTGAGCCTTACGAGATACTTCTATCTCCTGTGATACCTAATGTATCTCCCACGAACAAAAAACACATGCACCCCACCTGTATGGGGCCCCGCCCCTTATGGTGGTATTACCCATATAACCATGACTCTGGTCATGAAACACCCTTCCTCTATTTTCGTCCCAGCGTACTGGATGCTTGCACCATACGAGCTAGCGGAATGAAAAGATTAAGGAAGATTAATAATGTTGAGGGCTTACCGGAGGATTGTGTTTCCCTGGATTCTCCGGAGCTTGTTTCGACGACGCAGACCTATGCTGGTGGTTCCTCGGCTGACGGCGACGGACCGAGGGGCAGCGTACAAGGTTTGGCTAACGGGTCGGCTTGTACAAAGGTGAGGTCTGTGTCAGTAGGCGTCAATGTCGGTGTTGGTCGTGCTGTGGAGTATGTTTCGGCACCAGGGCCGGGGCGGCTTGGCGATCGTTCCACTGTAGTGGGCGATGTCTTGGCGATCCTGGAACATGCTGTTGACGCTAATGCTACTGCTACTGCTAATGCTAATGCTACTGCTGCTTCTTCTGCTAACGCTGATGTTGACGCTGGAATGTCTAATAATCCCCGCCGCGGGATTCCGCTTTTCCCTCCTCTTGCCACCTTCATTGATGAAGATCAGTCGGTGGTGGGTGTGGGGGGGTTCGCTGAGCTCTATTTACCTTTTTTGCGGGTGAAGGGGCTGACGACGGGGTGCAGCCCGGGGGTACCTTGGCTAAGTAGCCAGGTAGCTTCTTTTTTGTGCCCAGGCGGGGATGAACAACGTTCCGCCCGGCCGTTGCTTGATAGCATGTCGGCTCGGAGGGTGGCAGTATGGACGAATGAGTGGTATACTGCTGCAGGATGGCATTTAGCGGCGGCCAGTGTTGTGGCTCAGCTGGCTACTTTCCTATCCAAGATGGCGTCGGGTTGTAGGTCTTTGGGTCCAACCGACACTATGAACGTGATTCATGTTTGTGGTGTTATAGAGATCTTGACTCAGTCGCAAGCTATAACTGCGGGGAGGATTCGGATGCTATCGACTTTGGTTGTTAGGCATCTTTGGTTGGAGCAGTCTCCTCTTGGGGAAGAGGATAGGTTTTCTCTCCTCACGACTCCTTTTTCCACAGATAGTCTTTTTGGGCGTTCTGTGGAGGCGCAGGCGGTTTTTGATTCGGGTCCTACACCGCCTCACGCTGTGCAGCCAGGGGTGGGAGCACGGTCTCGTCAACGACTGTGGCGAGATCCTCGACAGGCGGCCATGTTTCCCCCTCCAGTGGTGCCCTGGTTGGAGAATCGACAGGGTTTCGCAAGGCCGACATGCCTCCCACTCCCGTCAAACCGGCAGTGGTCTGCAAAGGAGAGGCTGGCGTGATTTGAGTGGTAGCAATATCACTGCAGGGCTTCGGCGTGTAGGAGCCCATGGGGTCCTCAGGCCTTGCGTGTCTGGCTGCGGAACGGCTCCTCAGCGTGTGCTGGAGGGGTGTTCAGGGGGTGAGTGTGTGTCCACAAGTTTGATGACCGCTCCTCCCGTATCAAACCGGCCCTTTCTGTCGGGGTCCCCCCTTGGGTGCTTTGCACGACGGGGGGGACCGGGCCAACTATCTGCTGTTCCTTGCGGCCCAGCGTCAGTTGACGGCGGGGGCGCTGTGGGATTATATTCACATATGGCGACGGGAATGTCCCTTGAATCGGTGGATGAGGAGAACGTTAGAGGCGGGGCTGGTTTTGCAGTTTGCGCGGCCCCATCCTCCGTTCTCAGGTTTGGTGCCGACCCTATTGTTAGGGTCGGGCGCGGTGACAGCCCTGGCCGACGAGATTCAATCTCTGTTGGCGAAGCAGGCCGTCGTTGTGGTCCCGAGAGAGGACGCAATGTCAGGCGTCTACTCCCGTTATTTTCTGGTGCCCAAGAAAACTGGGGGGGTCAGACCTATACTGAATCTGTCCATGTTCAATTGGTTGATTGTAGTGAGACCGTTCAGGATGTTGACCGTCCGACTCCTTCTGCTTGCTGTCAGGAGGGGGGACTGGTTCACCTCCATAGACCTGAAGGATGCGTATTTTCACATACCCATTTTCCCTCCTCACAGGAAGTTCCTACGGTTCCTGTTTCAGGGCGTAGCGTACGAGTACCACAGAATGCCGTTCGGTTATTCTCTGGCTCCCCGCACATTCACCAAGTGCGTGGCGGCTGCTCTGGGGCCTTTACGTCGTCGGGGGATACGAGTTCTGTTCTATCTCGACGACATTCTGCTCCTCAGCCGTTCAGAGGAGGTTGCCAGGTCTCATACTCGACTGGTGGTGGAATTCCTCACCAGCCTGGGTTTTGCTGTGAATTGGAAGAAGAGTACCCCTCTTCCCAGTCAACAGGTGGAGTACTTGGGCTTGACATTGAGGTCGAAGCCCATGCTTGCGACCCTCTCGGAGCAGCGTCGGGGGGATCTCCGTCACGCGCTCGGGGGTTTCCGTCTGGGAGGGACGGTTACGGCGCTGCAGGTGATGCGTCTGCTGGGCCTTATGTCGGCGGCCCACACGGTGGTTCCTCTTGGCCTCCTCTTTATGAGGCGGATACAGAGGTGGTTTCTCTCTTTGAGAATAGATCCGGTGTGGGGCAAAGGGAGACGGTTGACGGTTCCTTTGTCGATATGGGGGGATCTCGCCCACTGGGGGAGGCTGGGTATCCTCTCCGCTGGGGTCCCCATGGGCAGCAGTGGCTCCCACGTCACGGTTTTCACCGACGCCTCTCTCACAGGTTGGGGAGGGGCGTTTCGGACCCACGCAGTGGGGGGCAGCTGGACGGGTCATGCCGACCCAGCTGTCCTGCATATCAATGTGTTGGAGTTGAAGGCGGTCCTCCTGGTCCTCAAACGGCTCGGCCACCTGGTGGTAGGCGAACATGTTTTGATCAGGACGGACAATGTGACGGCGGCGGCGTATATCAACAGGCAGGGTGGGACTCGTTCCGCCCGCCTGCTCCGGGTGGCGCGCGAACTGTTGCTATGGGCATCCCGCAGGCTGCGCAGTCTGCGGGCGCTCCACGTTCCTGGTACGGAAAATGTGGCGGCGGATATAATGTCTCGGGGCGGTCCTCGTCGCGACGAGTGGGAACTCCGCCCCGACATAGTCAGACAGATCTGGGATCGGTTCGGGGAGGCCTCGGTAGATCTGTTTGCGTGCCGACGTTCTCACAAGTGCCCCTTGTGGTTCTCGCTCAGTCGAGCGGATCATCCCCCCTTGGGGGTGGATGCCTTCTCGACCTTTCCGTGGCCGCCCGGTCTTCTGTACGCCTTCCCTCCTGTACAGCTGTTGAGTCAGCTGTTGGAGCGGATACGGAGGGAGCGCAGGACGGTGATCCTGGTCGCGCCGGACCGGGGCACGTCAGTGTGGTTCCCGGTCTTAATCCAGCTTCTGGTCGCTCCTCCTTGGGTCATTCCGTGGTCAGCGACGGCCCTCTCGCAGCACAACGGAGTGCTTGTCCAGCCTCCGGTGTTGGGTCAACGCCTGGTGGTGTGGCTGGTGGGAGGGTGAGTCTGGAGAGGATGGATCCCGCAGTGGTTGATACCATCCGGTGTGCGCATGCTCCCTCCACTGTCGCGGTTTACGCGGGCAGGTGGCGTGCGTTCCAAGAATGGTGTAAGGGGGGGGGGCTGGGACCCAGTCTCCTGCCCCCTGGATGCTGTTCTGGGTTATCTCCAGTCTCTCCTTGATAGACTGTCGGCTTCGACAGTGAGGGTATATGCAGCAGCTATATCCTCCTATCATGAGGGATTTGAGGGGGATGTCTTGTTCAGCCACCCTCTTGTGAAGCGTTTCCTGCTTGGCGCTCGACGCGTTAAGCCGGTGCAACGCTCCTTGGCTCCGACTTGGGATCTTCAATTGGTCCTCGGTCGGTTGTCCTTGGCCCCGTTTGAGCCGCTCGAGCAGGCGCCGTTGGGACGGCTGTCTTTTAAGACCGCGTTCCTACTGGCTGTCACTTCCGCTAAACGCGTGGGTGAGCTCTGTGCTCTCTCGGTACGTCCAGAGTGCCTGTCTTTTCGGACCGATTGCGGTGCCACTCTGCGACCTAATCCTGCTTTCGTGCCTAAGAATATCCGGAGTTCCTTCCGCTCCCGGGATATTGTGGTTCAGGCTTTTCGTCCTCCTCCTCACACTAGTGAGTTAGATGCGGGCCTTCACCTGTCATGTCCAGTCCGTGCTTTGGGGTTTTACCTCAGCCGTACTCAGGACTTCAGGGTTACCGACCAGCTTTTTGTCTGTTACGGTGGGGCTCGTGCTGGTAAGGCACTGTCGAAGCAGCGCCTGTCCCATTGGTTGTGCGAGGGTATTGCCCTCTGCTACACGTTGGCTGGGCAGGATCCCCCTGGGGGCGTCAGGGCGCACTCCACTCGTGGGGTGGCTGCCTCTGCCGCTCTCCTGGGTGGGGCCTCGGTGGAGGACATCTGTGCTGCAGCTTCATGGTCCTCACCGGGCCCCTTTGTAAGGTTTTACCTCATGGACATGACCGGGGGTTCTGTCTCCCAGGCGGTTCTGGGATCTGTGGCCTTTCCTGCTTCCCGTCCTTTGGTCGGGTAGAAGGAGTGTATGGGTATGGGCCGCAGTGTGTTGAGTCACACGTGGTTCCGCCTGTACGGTGTGTTCAAGGGGTTCTGGCTCCCTCTTGTTCGCATTCAGGTGGAGTTGACTGCGCCCCCCCTTCGTTAGGAAGGATGGGGTGACAGAGCTCCCCGCACCCCTTGATGTGGGCTTACGGGTCCTCAGGGGGTACATCTGTCGGGTCTCGCGCCCGCTCTTCCCCATTATCTCGTAAGGCTCAGAGCGGGACGCGATGCAATACGAAATATAACGATAGGTTATGTAGATAACCTAGTTATATTAGTATTGGCTAAGCGTCCCGCTCTGCGCGCCCTGAGTTCCCTCTTGAGGGATCTTTTCCTGGGACGGGTTTTTGGCGAGGAAGGGTGTTTCATGACCAGAGTCATGGTTATATGGGTAATACCACCATAAGGGGCGGGGCCCCATACAGGTGGGGTGCATGTGTTTTTTGTTCGTGGGAGATACATTAGGTATCACAGGAGATAGAAGTATCTCGTAAGGCTCAGAGCGGGACGCTTAGCCAATACTAATATAACTAGGTTATCTACATAACCTATCGTTTACAGTGTATGAAATGTGTTAATGCGTGTTGTTTACAGTGTATGAAATGTGTTAAAGCGTGTTGTTTACAGTGTATGAAGTGTGTTAAAGCTGTTGTTTACAGTGTATGAAGCATGTTAAAGCGTTTTGTTTACAGTGTATGAAGTGTGTTAAAGCGTGTTGTTTACAGTGTATGAAATGTGTTAAGCGTGTTGTTTATCCCCCCCCCATGCTGCTATGATGCCTGAATTTCCCCAAGGGGATCAATAAAGGAATATTTTATCTTATCTTATCTTTACAGTTTCCAGTGTATGAAGCGTGTTAAAGCATTTTACCAAAGCGCGTTGTTTACAGTTTACAGTGTATGCCGCCACGGTGACATGACTCAGATAATCTCGGATAAATTGGAGTCAACAGATCATGCCAGAGTTTCCTACTTGGAACTCCGACTTTGAGGGCCGTTCTATTGTATTTTTCCTAGTAGGAAGTAGAATATTTCTTTCCTAGTTCTGACTTGAACGCACCATTACTCTATATTGGAACTCAGCCGAGCATGCCTACTTCCTCCCTAACAGGATACTCACAGTGACAGACCGGCTTGGGCGTGTCCCATTTGCCCATCTTATTGCAGTGTGTAGAGTTCCGTCCCATGAGGATGAAGCCGGGCAGGCAGCTGTAGTGAAGCACCGTGCCCTCCACCGCGGGCCCCGGGGGCCACTCTGACACACGGCCATTTTCCAGGGAGGTCCACACCCGTGCACACAGCAACACTGGGAGGGATGCACACGCACGCACGCACGCACGCACGCACGCACGCACACACACACACACACACACACACACACACACACACACACACACACACACACACACACACACACACACACACACACACACACACACACACACACACACACACACACCAATACGATTAGATACATGGCTCTGGTGGTAAGGAGTTTATTCACAGGTGAAGTTTGGATAAATATGTACACATGCATTTTATGACAGTGAGACAGAGAGAGACAGAGAGGGAGAGAGAGAGAGAGAGAGAGAGAGAGAGAGAGAGAGAGAGAGAGAGAGAGAGAGAGAGAGAGAGAGAGAGAGAGAGAGAGAGAGAGAGAGAGAGAGAGAGAGAGAAATAAAAGATTATGTGATTTTCTTCTTTTGCGGAACCTACAAATGGCATTTTCCGGGGGAACTTCATTTTACCCTGTTTGAAATCACAGCATAGCAACAAGAGGCGAACACAGGAAGCCATTTAAACCACAGACATTGTGGCAGTTCTATGATCAGCAGTTGTTAGAAACATTTTACTTAAGCCCATAATTGCCAAACCGACTACCTCTTATTCACAAAGACAGCCTAAGAAGTGAAAGACATTGAAAGCTACTGGGAGACACTGGGTTCTGGGTGGTTGTACTGGGAGTGCAGGGAACACAACAGTGGAAATACTGACAACAGTGTTGAGTGGAAGAATGTACGTGTAATCTTTGGATTAAGTACACATCACATTACAGTACATAACACTTTAACAGGCTTTCCAAAAGGTGTTTGATGTGATTACGTTTCCATTTTCAGTGATTACATTATCGCATTACCACATGCATTATTGATATGAATTCAGAAGTTAAAATTGTTTAACCTCTTAACAAGCGGGCAGAAAAGTGGCAATTTCTTTACTTGAACTGCATACTTAAGAGAGAGAGAGAGAGAGAGAAAAAATTATGTGATTTTCTTCACCAGCCGCCACTGGGCTAATGGTTCGAGGGAAAGCGTGGCTCAGAGGACAACCCTGCCTAGAAGACCTAGAGACCGGTGTGGAGCATATTTTGCCTTGATTGATTGATTGATTGATTGATTGAAAAGTTTATTAACAGATTGCAGAATGGGTACAGTACAGTACAGCTCAATACATACAATTGTTAAGGTGATGCAGACCAGAGAAAGACTTTCGTCTTGTTTACATCAGGGTCCCCCATTTTCAATGCATCATAACATATATGACATACATGACATACAGATAGACAGTACTGCTACATCTATACATTTATGACATATCAGATTTGCAAATACAGTACTGTGTAAAAAGTGTCCAGAAAAAGAGTGTATATACATTTGACGTAGAAACTGTACATTGGAGGAGGTTGGGTGGGTGGGGTGGGGTCGGGTGGGTGGGGGCTGTACATTGGAGGTGGGGGGGGGGGGGGTTTGGGTAGGGGGGGGGCACTGTACACTGTACATTGGAATACTGACAAAGCCATACTTGGTCATTTACTGTACAACTGGGTTAGGGCATTTGTAGGGGCCAGTTTCGAATTGCAGTCTCCCGTAGGTGTTCTTTGAGAGTGTTTTTAAAAGTGGGTAGTGATTCACATCCCTTTACAGCTTTGGTAGGGCGTTCCACATTGATGTGGCATAATTGCGAAATGTGTTTAGTCCCTTGTTTGAGCCGAATCTGGGTTTAACATGATTTGTGGAGCTCCCTCTGGTGTTGTGATCGTGGTATTCACTGACCTTTGGGAAGTATTTTGACATGTACATGGGTACCTTGGTCGCGTAGTGTATCTTGTAGACCAGGCCCATTGCAAGTTGCTGTACTCTGTCGTCTACTCTAAGCCATCCTAGGTTGTCAAAGTGGGCAGGGGTGAGGTGGGTTCTAGGAGTCAGGTCAAGCAGTAGTCTGACTAGCTTGTTTTGAGATGTTTGTAATTAGTTTTTTAGTGCCTTTGAGGTGCTTTGGTACCATGAGGTGCAAGCATAGTCGTAGTGCCAGAGTCTTTTTTTTTATCCACTTTTTCTCCCATTTTCTATATTTTCTCCCATCCCAATTTCGTATCATCCAATTCAACCCTCCCCTGTCACAAACGCTGTTTCTTGCCTCCCACAAGCCGGCTGCAATGTGGACTAAGTCATACATAGCACAAGTCCCCTCCGGTACTTGAGGTAACAGCAGTCGCATCTTTTCACCTGCGCAGCTCGATCTCTCAGTGGCGAGGAGTAACGCGTGGGAGGCTCACGCTGCCCCAGACACTTCCTGATTCTACTGCGCAGGCGCACCAACCGACCTGTAGGAGTCGCTGTCCACAACGCCCGATCCCCACCCATCAGTTTCCCACCCCCTAATACGGCCAATTAGTATGAACGACCAGCTAAACTGAAAGCAATGTGGAGCGCTGGGCTCGAACAGGCAAGCCCAGCGTCTCCGTCATTCGTGGCGAGCGCCTTGCCCACTACGCCACGTAGCTGCCCTCGTAGTGCCAGAGTCTTCAGGGTATTCTTGTTTACCAGAGAGGAGATCCGGTACAAGAATCGAGTTCGTTGGTTGACTTTTTTTATTACATTGGATGCCATTTTGTCACAGGAAAGATTAGCCTCTAGGATGGAACCCAGGTAGGTAATTTCATCTTTCCTTGTGACAATATTGTCACCCACTGTAACCGAGAAGCCGTCAGTCTTGATGAGTTTGTTATTTGAACCGAAGAGAATTAATGGACTCTGTTTTGCCCATGTGTAATGATAGTTTTTGTCGGCGAGCCATATGCAGATTTTGCCTAGTTCCGAGCTGAGGGCTTTTTCAACCTGTAACTTGTTCTTGTCAGAGACCAGCAGGGCTGAGTCGTCCGCAAACAGGAACAAGTTGCAGTCACAAGCTGACGACATGTCATTTGCATGAATTAGGAATAGTAGCGGTCCTAGTATGCTTCCTTGCGGAACACCACAGCTCACTGTGAGGGGGGGGGGATAGGGTACCGTTTACCTCCACCATTTGTTCTCTCCCCTCCAGGTAGGATTGTATCCAGCTCACTGATAGACTGTCATTATCATTGCTGACAGTGAGGCATAGAGCACTTTAATCATATGTAGAAATTCCTTTCCAAGTCCCATAGCCTCCAGTACCATCCAAAGATATGACCACTCTAGTCTATCGAATGCCTTCATGGCATCTAAAGACAGAACCGTGGCCGGAGTTATATTGTCCTTACTGTTGTCAATTACATGTAATAATCTCCTGAGATAATCTGTGGCTAAGTGTCCCAGAATAAATCCGGTTTGATCACAGTGTACCAGCACCGTCATATACTTCTGCAGACGACGGGCTAGTACTTTGGCAAAAGAAAATGTATCGCCCCCGAGAAGACTCAGGGGCCTATAGCTGCCACAGTCATTGGGGTTGTTGTCCTTTTTGAGTAGTAAAGAAATTAAAGCCATATTCACATCTCTCGAGAATCCCTCCTGTTCAATGGCGTGTTCAATCATCTCGAGCAACAATGGGCCCAACTGGGCCCAGAATGCTAAGTATAATTCAGGTGGAATCCCATCCCAGCCTTACCCCTCTGCATTTCAACCATTGTCTCGCTGAGTTCTGTAAGAGTGATTGGTCGACTTCCGGTTTGCAACGTTCTGGTGAGCAGCCACATGAAAGAGCTCCCGGTCAATGAATATCAAAAAAAGGAAGTAAAACAATTCAAAACAAAATAAAAAGTGAAGATTCAAGGACAAAAGAAAGAAGGAAGAATGAACACGAGGACAAATGAAAGAAAAGCAACCCCAGATGAAGTAAATACTGTACATCGATGGAAAAGACTCAACACGAGGCAAGGATGCAACAGGTAGAACAAGCTAGCGGGACGCTGAATGTCAATGCAGAGAAACTACAGGCTAACATGAACTAGCTTACAAGCTAACATAGAAGCTAACCAGGCCACCACGCAGATTGGATTAGGAGCAATGCGGACCATACAAGGTAACACTGAAAAAATCCAACGGAGGTGGCAATGAAGCGTCGGAGCTATGTAGAAATAAAGAAAACTCAGAAAAAGAAAGGAACCAGGTCCCGACAACGTGCAGGAGGCGGCGAAGGGACACGGCGCGGAGAGGATGGAAGGTGCCGGGAGGGGAAGGAGAGAGGCCTACACTGATGCAGAGGATGGAGACGGCGCGCAGGTGGACCAGAACCGAGAGACGAGGATGAGGAGAGGAGGACGGGAGGAGGAAAAGAGGGGACCTGAACCGATTCAAAGCAGATCAACTATGAAGAACGACAAAGGGACACGAGAAAGGGGCATGAAGGGACACGGTGATCCAAGGAAAGATACAAGACAAAATCAACATGGAAGAGCACCCAATACAAACATACACATGGGGGACTTGGGGATGAGAATAGATACAACAGAGGAAAGATAATTGAACACTTACCCCAAGTAGTATAAAACTATAACACCAGAATTTAGAATAATTAACACTATGATTTACAATACACACGTTATAGACAAACGATTTGAAATTTATTTTTAAAAAGGGACACGCTGTTATGGTTTGTAACCGACCCCAATCGCACAACACAAGACAGGTATGAGAGTAAGCCAATAACTGGGCATTTATTGAAACACACAGAAAACGGCACTGTCCCTTTAAGGGAGAACACAAATAACTGGAAAACAAGAAATGGGAAAAAGCACAGTGCCTTTAAGAGGCGAGCTGGCTAAGGGGAAGGCTAAGGGAAACAGGAACAGGGCAAGGGACAAGGGCAGGAACTGGGAGGACTAGGAGGACTGGACAGGGATGACTAGGAGGACTAGGAGGACTGGACAGGGAGGACTAGGATGACTAGAGAGGGGAAACAGGGACAGAGGCCCGCGGAGGCGGGCTGGGGACAGGGAGGACTAGGAGGACTAGAGAAAACAGGGTAAGGCCTTGGAACAGGGCGAGGGCTGGAGCTGCTTACAGGGACAGAGAAAAACAGACAAGGCCTGGGATACAAGCAAAGATGAATGCTGCTGCTCTGCAGCTTCTCCCGGGATGGTTAGTCTGGGGAAGCAGACGGTGACGTCAGAGCCGCTCTGCAGATTCCTCTCGGCAGCTCTCCGAGGTGGTAAACGGGACCGAGAGGGAGAGAGGGAGCGGGTTAGCTCAGAGTACAGTTGGGAACAGAGCAGGTGACAGGAGAAGTGACTTGTCCCAAAACAGAGTAATCCAAGTGACTGAATCTTCGGTGTAAATACACACTGTGAGTAATGTCCCAACACAAATCCACGTGATAGAATCTTCGGTGCTAATAAACACTGTGAGCGAAGTCCCAATAATAATCCAAGTGACAGTATCTTCGGTGTGAAAACACACAGTCAGCGAAGTCCAAACAATAATCCAAGTGATAATATCTTCGGTGTGAATACACACAGTGAGCGATGTTAAAGCAAATATTATCCCAATGAACAATCCAAAAAGCTGACACTGGGTGAGTGACAGTCTGACAAAAAGCAGGATATCTTCAGTGTCTTAAACACACGAAAAACGAATAGGGTCAAAGACAGTCTTGCAAAACTCACCCAGGCGCTGTGCGTAAAGAGAGCAGGATCAACAGGGCGAGCGCGTCGCCACGGGGAACGGGTTGTCCAAGCGGAGGTCTGAGTGGTGCGCGACTGCTTGGAGTACGCGCCGGTACGGAGGGCGCATCTGGCGCGGAGGTCTGAGTGGTGCGCGACTGCTTGGAGTACGCGCCGGTACGGAGGGCGCATCTGGCGCGGAGGTCTGAGGGGTGCGCGTCTGCTTGGAGTACGCGCCGGTACGGAGGACGCATCTGGAGTGCGTCTGAATGCGCGTCTGGAGTGAAGAGCGCGTCTGCGCGGAAGAGCGCACCGGCTCGGAGAGACGCATCCTCCCGTAGAGTATTAGGAAGCGATGCGCGTCTGGAGTGAAGAGCGCGTCTGCTGCGCGGAGGTCTGGATGCGCGTCTGGGCGTCTGCTGCGCGGAGGTCTGGAGTGGAACACCGGAATACCTCCCGTAGAGGTTTAGAGAGCGCAGTGCGGTGTCTCCTTCCAGGCAAACGGCGACAGGTGGCGAAGGCTTGAGTGCATCTGGCGCGGAGGTCTGGATGCGCGTCTGGACGTCTGCTGCGCGGAGGTCTGAAGTGGAACACTGGAATACCTCCTGTGGAAGTTTAGAGAGCGCAGTCCAGTGTCTCCTTCCAGGCAAACGGCGACAGGAGGCGAAGGCTAGAGCGCATCTCACGCCGGAGATGAAAACAGCATAACAGACAGAGAACCTCCCGAAGGAGTCTTGGTGATAGAGATATGATACGGAATGATACGGGACGACCCGACAAGGCTAGAGGGGAAGAGCGAGGTACTTAAAGCCCACAGTGGAACTAATTAGAATGCCCATCAGGTGCGTGAAGGTAATTGATACTAGAACTAGAAGTGTGTGTTCGGCACCAGACCAATCAAACACATAATGACAGGTAGTCCAAGGGTGTGGCTGCTGAAGAGCAAACGAACGCGAGGGTGGGGGCTAGTGAGGTGAGGAGAATGCAATTGATTAACAGAAAACTAAAGGAACAGAGCGAGTAGGCTTAAAGGAACAGAGCGAGTAGGTGAGCAACGGACAAAAACCTCACAGTACCCCCCCCTCCACGGGAGCCACCCGGCGACCCAAAAATACAGACAGAGCGGCAGGGGACAAAACAAGGCAACAAACAAAAAGGTACCGGGCCATGCTAGCAGGGGAAGCTACAACAAAGTGGGGCTAGCAAAGGAACAGGGGAGCTGAGGGGTAACCAGGGTAGCAGAGGGGTAACTAGAGGAGCTGAGGGGTAACTAGAGGAGCTGAGGGGTAACCAGAGGAGCTGAGGGGTAACCATGGTAGCTGAGGGGTAACTAGAGGAGCTGAGGGGTAACCAGAGGAGCTGAGGGGTAACTAGAGGAGCTGAGGGGTAACTAAAGGAGCTGAGGGGTAACTAGAGGAGCACCGGGAAGGGGCTAGCAGAGGGAAAGGGTAGCTGCCAGGGCACAGATAGCTACAGGGCCTATGCTAGCTGTACTGCTACATTAACATAGAGGCTGCGCTAGCTGCCGGAGCTAGGCTGGCAGACAGGGCTGGACCAGCATGAGAGAACAAGCTAGCTGGAAGGACAGTCCTAGCTGTGGGGAACTGACCTTGCTAGCTGAAGGGGCAGTCCTAGCAGTGAGAGAAAACTGACCTTGCTAGCTGAAGGGGCAGTCCTAGCAGTCGGAAAACTGACCTTGCTAGCTGAAAGGGCAGTCCTAGCAGTGGGAAAAACTGACCTTGCTAGCTGAAAGGGCAGTCCTAGCAGTGGGAAAACTGACCTTGCTAGCTGAAAGGGCAGTCCTAGCAGTGGGAAATCTGACCTTGCTAGCTGAAAGGGCAGTCCTAGCAGTGGGAGAAAACTGACCTTGCTAGCTGAAAGGGCAGTCCTAGCAGTGGGAAAAACTGACCTTGCTAGCTGAAAGGGCAGTCCTAGCAGTGGGAAAACTGACCTTGCTAGCTGAAAGGCAGTCCTAGCAGTGGGAGAAAACTGACCTTGCTAGCTGAAAGGGCAGTCCTAGCAGTGGGAAAAAACTGACCTTGCTAGCTGAAAGGGCAGTCCTAGCAGTGGGAAAAAACTGACCTTGCTAGCTGAAAGGGCAGTCCTAGCAGTGGGAATAAACTGACCTTGCTAGCTGAAAGGGCAGTCCTAGCAGTGGGAAAACTGACCTTGCTAGCTGAAGGAGCAGTCCTAGCAGTGGGAAGGCTACACAAAAAGTGGAGGCCATGCAGAGGGACCGGTTAGCTGCCTGGGCATGGCTAGCTACAGGGCCTATGCCAGCAGCAAGGGCTGCATTAACATAGAGGCTGTGCTAACAGCCGGGGCTAAGCTAGCAGACTGGGGCCATGCAGAGGGACTGGGTTAGCTGCCTGGGCATGGCTAGCTACAGGGCCCATGCCAGCAGCAAGGGCTGCATTAACATAGAGGCTGTGCTAGCAGCCGGGGCTAAGCTAGCAGACTGGGGCCATGCAGAGGGACTGAGTTAGCTGCCTGGGCATGGCTAGCTACAGGGCCTATGCCAGCAGCAAGGGCTGCATTAACATAGAGGCTGTGCTAGCAGCCAGGGCAAAGCTAGCAGACAGGGGCCATGCTGGTAGTAGAGGCCTAACAAGCTGCAGGGGAGCTAACGAGGCAGACTAACAAGCTAACAGGGCTAAAAAAAAAAGGCAAACTCAACATACACCGTCTGTGCTGGCTGGGGTCGTCGTTTGGTCGGGTCGTACTGTTATGGTTTGTAACCGACCCCAATCGCACAACACAAGACAGGTATGAGAGTAAGCCAATAACTGGGCATTTATTGAAACACACAGAAAACGGCACTGTCCCTTTAAGGGAGAACACAAATAACTGGAAAACAAGAAATGGGAAAAAGCACAGTGCCTTTAAGAGGCGAGCTGGCTAAGGGGAAGGCTAAGGGAAACAGGAACAGGGCAAGGGACAAGGGCAGGAACTGGGAGGACTAGGAGGACTGGACAGGGATGACTAGGAGGACTAGGAGGACTGGACAGGGAGGACTAGGATGACTAGAGAGGGGAAACAGGGACAGAGGCCCGCGGAGGCGGGCTGGGGACAGGGAGGACTAGGAGGACTAGAGAAAACAGGGTAAGGCCTTGGAACAGGGCGAGGGCTGGAGCTGCTTACAGGGACAGAGAAAAACAGACAAGGCCTGGGATACAAGCAAAGATGAATGCTGCTGCTCTGCAGCTTCTCCCGGGATGGTTAGTCTGGGGAAGCAGACGGTGACGTCAGAGCCGCTCTGCAGATTCCTCTCGGCAGCTCTCCGAGGTGGTAAACGGGACCGAGAGGGAGAGAGGGAGCGGGTTAGCTCAGAGTACAGTTGGGAACAGAGCAGGTGACAGGAGAAGTGACTTGTCCCAAAACAGAGTAATCCAAGTGACTGAATCTTCGGTGTAAATACACACTGTGAGTAATGTCCCAACACAAATCCACGTGATAGAATCTTCGGTGCTAATAAACACTGTGAGCGAAGTCCCAATAATAATCCAAGTGACAGTATCTTCGGTGTGAAAACACACAGTCAGCGAAGTCCAAACAATAATCCAAGTGATAATATCTTCGGTGTGAATACACACAGTGAGCGATGTTAAAGCAAATATTATCCCAATGAACAATCCAAAAAGCTGACACTGGGTGAGTGACAGTCTGACAAAAAGCAGGATATCTTCAGTGTCTTAAACACACGAAAAACGAATAGGGTCAAAGACAGTCTTGCAAAACTCACCCAGGCGCTGTGCGTAAAGAGAGCAGGATCAACAGGGCGAGCGCGTCGCCACGGGGAACGGGTTGTCCAAGCGGAGGTCTGAGTGGTGCGCGACTGCTTGGAGTACGCGCCGGTACGGAGGGCGCATCTGGCGCGGAGGTCTGAGTGGTGCGCGACTGCTTGGAGTACGCGCCGGTACGGAGGGCGCATCTGGCGCGGAGGTCTGAGGGGTGCGCGTCTGCTTGGAGTACGCGCCGGTACGGAGGACGCATCTGGAGTGCGTCTGAATGCGCGTCTGGAGTGAAGAGCGCGTCTGCGCGGAAGAGCGCGCCGGCTCGGAGAGACGCATCCTCCCATAGAGTATTAGGAAGCGATGCGCGTCTGGAGTGAAGAGCGCGTCTGCTGCGCGGAGGTCTGGATGCGCGTCTGGGCGTCTGCTGCGCGGAGGTCTGGAGTGGAACACCGGAATACCTCCCGTAGAGGTTTAGAGAGCGCAGTGCGGTGTCTCCTTCCAGGCAAACGGCGACAGGTGGCGAAGGCTTGAGTGCATCTGGCGCGGAGGTCTGGATGCGCGTCTGGACGTCTGCTGCGCGGAGGTCTGAAGTGGAACACTGGAATACCTCCTGTGGAAGTTTAGAGAGCGCAGTCCAGTGTCTCCTTCCAGGCAAACGGCGACAGGAGGCGAAGGCTAGAGCGCATCTCACGCCGGAGATGAAAACAGCATAACAGACAGAGAACCTCCCGAAGGAGTCTTGGTGATAGAGATATGATACGGAATGATACGGGATGACCCGACAAGGCTAGAGGGGAAGAGCGAGGTACTTAAAGCCCACAGTGGAACTAATTAGAATGCCCATCAGGTGCGTGAAGGTAATTGATACTAGAACTAGAAGTGTGTGTTCGGCACCAGACCAATCAAACACATAATGACAGGTAGTCCAAGGGTGTGGCTGCTGAAGAGCAAACGAACGCGAGGGTGGGGGCTAGTGAGGTGAGGAGAATGCAATTGATTAACAGAAAACTAAAGGAACAGAGCGAGTAGGCTTAAAGGAACAGAGCGAGTAGGTGAGCAACGGACAAAAACCTCACACACGCTGATTAGGAAACATATTGGGGAATAATACACGATGGACTGGTATGAAGGAACTACAGGATTACACGTGACACACAATACAAATGAACATGTGCATAAGAAAGACAAATTCAGAACATTGACCGGGAGCTCTGAGGCCGTCCACAGAATGAATGTTGGACTTATATAGTGTGCATTTCTCCACTAGGGGGAGCCCTCTCACTAGGAGAGCCATTACTCCTCACCCTTCCAACGGGTAACAGAGGGATACGACTAAGATCCTCTAACACCATGGGAGCGCCAAATGTTGTCTTTTTTCTTTGAGTTATGTTAGAATCTGAGTTATGTTAGAATAGCAGTTGCTTTAAATGTGCACATGGACATTTGTGAAGGACAAAAATTCAAAAATGTTGGACATGAAGAGAGGCTTGGAGAATCTCCATTGGGGGTATTGTTGAAATATGACACGTATATCACGTAAATATTATAGCAGAGACATTCTCCCATCATTACACTATTTGTTTCCCTTAAAAAGACGTCTCTCTCTCTCAGCCAGAGGGCCACTCACAGATTCTTATCAGTGACCTGCTGACCCTTGGTGCAGGGCTGTGGTTCCGTCCCTCTCACACACAAGCATACACACACACATACACACAGGACAGATACACACACACATACACACAGGACAGATACACACACACAAACCTACACACATGCACACACCACCCCCACACACACACACACACATACATACACCCTCGCCTTTGGTGAGAGATCCCACCAGACCACCGGACCAAATAATTCAACTCATTATGACAAAATGCCACAAGCCAACTAATATACGACCAGGTCAATCACTGGTCACATACTCTAGTCTCCATTAGTCACAGATCGTTATCATAGAGACACACACGCACAAAATGCGCACGTAAGTGTGCATACCACGCACTCATGCAAGGCTGACATACAGGCTGACCAATACACAAGACACACAACGTGCACTGAGGAGAGACACCACATACACACACTGGACTAGGGGACTAATAAAGATCACCCTCACAGGGAAAGGGGAACTTCTTCTGCTTTGACTGCTGCACGGACTGACTGGACTCCACGGACGAGACTGCTGCACGGACTGACTGGACTCCACGGACGAGACTGCTGGACTGACCCACAATGACTTGACTGTTTTTTCTTTCTTTTATATACTCGACCGGCCGGTTGTAACAATCTAGATTTCAATTGTACCTTGCTATATTCACCTTGTATAAATACTTTGCTTATTCACTTTTATATTACATTGCTTGTTAACTTTTTATAATAAATACCTTCAAAAGTGTTTCATCTCTTGGGCGGTTAGGTGGCCGAGCGGAGATTGCGTTCGTCACCAGCCCCGGAGCTGAGCTGGATTTGCCTGTTCGAATCCAGCTCACAGCTCCGGGGTTGTCACCAGCTTGGCTGGCCGTCTGCACTGATACAATTGGCTGTATCAGAGGGTGGGAGAAGCTGGCGGGGTGGGTCCGGGTCGTTGTAAACAGCGACTCCTACAGTTCGGTCGGGGCGCCTGCTAAGCGCGGATTGGACGTGAGGGGGATAGTGTGGTCCTCCCACACGCTACGCCCTCTCAATGAGAATCCGCGCTGCCAGGTGAAAAGAAGCGGTGATTGGCTGGACGTGTGTCGGAGGAAGCACGTGGTAGCCTCCACTCTCCCAGATGATCTGACTGTGGGGGGTAAGTGCGCAGCGACCAGGAAGGGACTGGGAATTGGCATACGACTAACATTGGGATGGGAGAAAATCGGAGGAAAATGGAGGGGAAAAAAAAAAAAAAAAAAAAAAGTGTTTCATCTCTTATATCTTTAAGTATCTTTTACAACTTTCACGATTGAGTCTAAAACGTGACAGTATCTCCGTCACTAGGGGGGGGGGGGGCCTTCTCCAATAGGAGAGCTGATTCCCCTCCAAAACGCCAACGGGGGCAAAAAGTGCTAACCATATAGCTTATTTTATTTTCATTTCATTTTTACTTCTTGTGTTGTCAGTTTAATTTTTTAAGTCATGTTAGCATAAATGTATATAGTGATATCGGTGACATGGGAGGTACAGAGGTGGGCAAGCTGAGTTCAGTGGGGGGGAATGTCGGGGGGAGGGGCCATCGTTCCGGCGGTTCGACCCGGGAGAGGGGGGTCTTGCGTGTTGTGGGATCGGTATGGGTGGGGTGGGGTGGGGTTTCCATAGGGCCCTCTGCCGCCGTGCCGGGGGGACACCGGGCTTGGGGTCGCGGGGGTCGGGGGGCCATTGAGGCGTGGGGCTTTGGCGTTCTGCAGGCCTGGGCTTGGGGTTCTCGTGGGCCGGGGACCTGGGGGTCGGGCGGGGGCGGGTGGGGGCTCTGGGTGCTCGGCTCCGCGCATGGTGGACCAGAATATGAGGGTGCTCTGTTTCTCGGGGAGGAGGGCGGGAATGAGGGGTTTCTCTCATGGGGGTCAGAGTGGCTGAGCTTTGCCTGGTGGGGTCTTGTGTGTTGCGGGGTCGGTGTGCGTGGAGTGGGGCTCTCGGTGACATGGGAGGTAGCGGGTTTGGCTCGGTGGGGGGGAGTCTCGGTCCCTCCCCTCTACTGGGCCTGGCCCAAATTAATTCAAGGGACCCGTGTCGCTGGGGGCCCGGCTCTGCATGCATCGGCCTGGGATATGGGGGAGTTCTACAGGCTTAACTCAGGGGGGGGGGGGGGGGGGGGGGGTCGGGGCGGGGGGCATTGTTTCCGCGGTTTGGCCCGGGAGAGTGGGGTCTTGTATGTTGTGGGGTCGTTGTGCGTGGGGTGGGGTGCTTGGTGACATGGGAGGTAGCGGGCTTGGCTCGGTGGGGGGGGAGTACCTTCCCTCTCTTCTCTACTGAGCCTGGCCCAATTAAATTCAAGGGACCCGTGTCGCTGAGTGCTCGGCCCGGCGTGGGACGGACCTGGGATGTGGGGGAGCACTATTTCTGGGGGTGGATGGCGGGAGGGGGGGGGGGGGTCCCTCTTATGGGGGTCTGGGAGGCTGAACGCAGCCAAATTCAAGGGGCCCATCAGTGCATTGTTATGGATGTCATTGTAAGTGTTGTTTGTCTATTAATGTTAATACAAATTTAAAGGGGACATGCATTGCTATTCCTAGCATTATTTGGGCAACTTTACACAATTCCTGTGAGTCTATTGAAGACATCTGTAAGCTTTTATTAAAAGAAATTCATTTTTTTATATTTCTAATCAAGTACTCAAAACTTTCAGGCTGTGTTGGCCTGGCTCCGCCCATAAGCACTGTGTAAATGAGTATGTGCTACTGCTGCTTCCCCGCGAGGTCCAGGTTGTGTGTAAATGAGTATGTGCTACTGCTGCTTCCCCGCGTGAGGTCCAGCCCAGGTTGTGTGTAAATGAGTATGTGCTACTGCTGCTTCCCCGCGAGGTCCAGGTTGTGTGTAAATGAGTATGTGCTACTGCTGCTTCCCCGCGAGGTCCAGGTTGTGTGTAAATGAGTATGTGCTACTGCTGCTTCCCCGCGTGAGGTCCAGCCCAGGTTGTGTGTAAATGAGTATGTGCTACTGCTGCTTCCCCGCGAGGTCCAGGTTGTGTGTAAATGAGTATGTGCTACTGCTGCTTCCCCGCGAGGTCCAGGTTGTGTGTAAATGAGTATGTGCTACTGCTGCTTCCCCGTGCGAGGTCCAGCCCAGGTTGTGTGTAAATGAGTACATTTACATTTACATTTAGTCATTTAGCTGACGCTTTTATCCAAAGCGACTTACAAGTTCTGTACGACAAGCCATCAGGAAGGGCACAACTCTATCAGCTGAGCAACAATGTTCATCAAAGTGTTGAGTGCTACAGTGTAGGTTAGTTTATTAGGACAAGTGCATGACAGTACGGTTAGTTAGGGTTAGATTTTTTTTCTTTTTTTTTTTTTTTTTTTCTTTTTTTAATTCAGATAATGGTTGAAGAAGTGCGTCTTTAGTCGACGGCGAAAGATTGGACGTGATTCGGCTGTCCTAACTGGGGTGGGTAGTTCATTCCACCATTGTGGGGCAAGGACTGAGAATAGGCGACTTCTCTTTGATGACCCTCCCGGAGCTTGGATAGGAGTAGGTCTGAGGCGGCCAGAAGATGCAGAGCGTAGGGGTCTTGAGGGTGTGTAGTTAGAGACCATTGACCGGAGGTAGGCGGGAGCGGTTCCCTTTGCCGCACGGTATGCTAGGTCGAGGGCCTTGAAGCGGATTCGTGCAGCAATGGGGAGCCAGTGCAGGTCCCTAAGAAGTGGGGTGACATGGGCCGACTTCGGTAGGTTTGAGATCAGGCGGGCCGCTGCGTTCTGAATGAGTTGAAGAGGCTTAGTGGCAGTGGCCGGGAGGCCAGCGAGCAGTGCATTGCAGTAGTCGAGGCGGGAGATGACTGTTGATTGGACGAGGAGTTGGGTGGCTTCTTTTGTCAGGAAGGGGCGTATCCTTCTGACGTTGCTCAGGAGGAATCGGCAGGTTCTGGTCGTCGCTGCGATGTGAGCAGAGAAGTTCAACTGGTCGTCGAGGACAACACCAAGGTTCTTGGCGGTCGGGGACGCAGTCACAGCTGCATTCTCGACTGTGATTGAAAGGTCGGTTAGGGGGGAGGATTTGGCCGGCAGGTGGAGCAATTCTGTTTTGCTTAGGTTCAGTTTGAGGTGGTTGGACGTCATCCAGGCTGAGATGTCGGACAGACAGGCCGAGATCCGCACAGAGACGTGGATATCTGAGGGAGGGAAGGAGAGGAAGAGTTGAGTATCGTCGGCATAACAATGGTAGGAGTATGTGCTACTGCTGCTTCCCCGCCCGAGGTCCAGCCCAGGTTGTGTGTAAATGAGTATGTGCTACTGCTGCTTCCTCGCGTGCGGTTTGTTTCCCCGACAGAAGCTCCTCTCTCTCTCTCTCTCTCTCTCTCTCTCTCTCTCTCTCTCTCTCTCTCTCTCTCTCTCTCCCTCTCTCTCTCTCTCTCCCTCTCTATCTCTCTCTCTCTCTCTCCCTCTCTCTCTCACTCGCTCGTTGTCTGCCTTGCTCTGAGGAAGTGTCGGGTTACACTATCTGCCTGCTCTGTTTGCTGTCGCTGTCAACCATAGAGGGGGCGTTAGTTATGCAAATCAGAACAGTTTAGTTGAGTGAGGGAGGATCTCGTGAACTCGAGACTAGACTGATGAGTCAATATGGTCATTAGAGACACAGACCCATTGATACTAACCTGTATTACTATAAAACCATGCTAAACACAGAAAAAAGGCATTTATAATGCATGCCCCCATTAAGTAAAAAAAAAAAAAAAAAAAAAAAAAAAGTGATTGGTCTCCCCAATTCCTCTGTCTCCTCCTTGGATAATTTTGGTATTTTAAGCCTGTCAATAAAAGTTTCAAATTTGGAATGATCGAAGTTGACCTCTGAGCTATAAAGTTGTGAATAAAATTCTCTAAAAGTGTCATTGATCTTTTTTGAGTCAGTAGTACTAGTAACTACTCCTTGTTGTGTCCTGATTGAAGGGATATCCGAAAATGTATCATTTGCGCGAATTCTCATTGCCAGTAAATGGCTGGGTCATGAAAGTAATAATTTTGAATCGACCTATGTATTAAAAACTCAGTGTTGTGGGGCGCCCCAGTGGCGAACCACATAGCGCGCTCAGCCGCGACATGGGCGACCCGGGTTCGATTCCCGAATCCGTCGTTATTTCCCGAATGTCTTCCCCCCACTCTGTCTCCCGTTTCTCCTCTGTCTCTTCCTACTGGACTGCCCAGTAGTAATAAAGCGATAAAAAACGCAAAAAAATTAAGATATTTAAAAAAAAAAAAAATCAGTGTTGTCTAAGTATGGAGTTTATTTCTATCATCCGTTGCATGTTCATTTGTTCATTGTAAGTATCCGCGTATAGTGTTTCCAGTTTTTCAGTTTTTTTTTTAAACGAAATTTACACAAGTTGAAAGTGAGGAGTGTGACATGACTTCTAATAAAGCTCTTTACTGCATTCCACAGGACTCTATAGGGTCCTCCACCGTGCCGATGTTAATCCTAAAAAAATCTGCTAGTTTTTCCCTGAATCCCGTACAGAAGTTTTCGTTTTTTAACAACGATGAGTTAAAACGCCATTTGGGAGCTTTTGTGGATAGTTTGCCAAATGATGCTGTAAAAACAATCCTTTTGTGATCCGAGAGAGCTAAGGGTAGGGCTGTCTTAAATACTTTGAAGCTTCGAACTTCATTCGATGGGCACGGAATTCGAACGGGAAAATAAAATTAGATTTTTCACAACAACAAAAAATGTCACCTGCAAAATCTTGCGCCTCCAATGCAACGAACGCCATACGCCTCATTAACCCCGCCTCTCTTTGTTAACGATAGGTTATGTAGATAACCTAGTTATATTAGTATTGGCTGAGCGTCCCGCTCTGAGCCTTATGAGATACCCCTTATCTCCTATGATACCTACTGTATCCCCAACGAACAACTACATGCACCCACAACTGTATGGGGCCCCGTCCCTATGGAGGCGTAGCCCATATAACCATGACTCTGGTCACCAAACACCCTTCCTCGCCAAATCCCGTTCCAGGAAAAGATCCCTCAAGAGGGAACTCAGGGCCGCGCAGAGCGGGACGCTCAGCCAATACTAATATAACTAGGTTATCTACATAACCTATCGTTATATATCGTATTTGCTTATCGCGTCCCGCTCTGAGCCTTATGAGATATGGGGAAGAGCGGACGTGAGACCCGACAGATGTACCCCCTGAGGACCCGTAAGCCCACATCAAGGGGTGCGGGGAGCCCTGTCACCCCAACGCACCCGCCGTCACGTGGCGCAGGTCCGCCAGGAACTGTAGATAGTTGGCCCGGTCCCCCCGCTGTGCGTAGCCAACCCTGGAACCGTGCGAGCAGCGCGTTCCGTGTCGGAACATCTGACCCTGACACCACCCACGAGGCAATCGCACCCAAGGGGGAACCCCGACAGAAAGGGCCGGTCTGATACGGGGGGCTTCCGATGAAAAAAGCCCCCCCACTGAACACCCCTCCAGAACATGCTGAGGAGTTGTTCTGCAGCCGGACATGCAAGGTGTAAGGCCCCCATGGGTTCCTACACACCGTAGCCCTGCAGTGATATTACTACCACCCCAAATCACGTGTGCCTGCGACCACTTGCCAATATTTCAGGAGTGGGAGGCACCAACATGATACCTGGCCTGGCGAAGGCGAGGAAGCCCGCACTGTGTGCCTCAAAAGGTTTCGAGCCCCCCTGCTGACAACACTTAAGTTGACAGACGTAACACCAGGCTCAACCAACACAGCTCAAGGTGTGGGAGCCGCTTGACAGCACAACATTCTCACGGACAGACCCAGGCTCAGCCATCAACTGGGTGTCAGCCCCTGTCCCCATGAGAAGCGAAAGGGGGGCCGCCCGCGCATCAACGAAGGCACGTGGCCCGCAGCCAAAGGAAACAATCAGAGCCCACTTTTTCCGCTGGTGTTGGGGAAGGGAGTGATCGGAGAGCGGGCTGCTCGCGGCAGGACGGTGACGGCTTGTTTGTTCAAGCCGAACCCATCCTACATGGCCGATCCCTCGGCCGCCAAGGCTGTCGGCCTTGTGGACACCTGTCGAATCAACGCCCAGGATACCTCCGGCGGGGGAAAACATGGCCGCCTGTCGAGGGCCTCGTCATCGCCGCTGACGAGGCCGTGCTCTCTCTTCTTCTGGCTGCGCGGTATGAGGCGGTGTAGGGCCTAGGACAATACCGCCCGCGCTCCAGCAGAAGACCAAAATCCCCTGCGGAGAGGGGAACCCTGAGCGGTTATAGCTTGCGGCTGGGTCAAAGCTAATAACGTCAACAACCTCGCGCGATGTGTCGACGTCGGCTGGCCCTCAAGGCCCCGCCACCAGACACCATTTTTTTATAGAAAAAAACAGCAATTCGAACACAGTTCTAATCGTTGCCAATTCCATACCGTGGCGGTACAAGCTTTAACAGCCCACCAGCCACTCGCCAGGCCGACCCACCCATGGCGTCGGCCAGGTGGGGCACTGTTTCAATATGTCAAAAACAAAGGACTGATGTTAACACGGAGCACCAGTGGTGGTTGCAAACAGCAACCTCCACTGTGGTGTGCACCATGAAAGGGTTAAATGAATAAAAGAACTAAACCACAAAATACTGTAGAATGAGCAAACCCATACACACAACGTTAAGGGGAGGCGGACCAGAGCGAACTAGTCCCGCCTTCATTCAAAATATTCACAACAGCACACCAGCCCTAGCTTAGCCCATTTACCAAAAAAGGTAAACAAAGCCCCCCCCGCACTACTCCCCCAGTATACCGATTGACCGTCAGTATGAATGGTTGAGAGGAGAGAAAACTGTAGCAAGACAGACCTCTCTCTGCGCCGCCCCTATCTCCCTGTCTCCGGCTGTCCCTGAGCAACGACCGGAGTGTTCAATGTCCCTTGACTAAGACGGGGAGGACGTGACCCTCTTTGCGCCGCCCCTGTGCCTCAAATAGATTCGCTATCAGCTCTATCTTTAATCTTTCAAAATGTTCAGTTGCTATCGCTATTAGCTCTATCTTTAATTTTTCAAAATGTACAGTTGCTATTGCATGCACTCATCTGTGTTCCACTACACACATGAGTGCATGCTTACCAACTGTCCGTCTGCAACACTACTATCACCAACATCTAAGAAGGGAGATCCCCCCTTGAATGGCCCTTCTAAGGTTTCTCTCCTCCACACTGCCTGTGGAGCTTTTTTTCCCTATTGTTAGGTTTTAGTGAGTTTTTCCTTACCTTCGCGTGGGGTATGTCTGGGAGTGCTTGCATTCTTTAATTTATTTGCATTCATCTAAAAATGTTTGGACCTTATGGTGTTCTTGTTCTGTTCTTGACTTATTGTTATGTTTTCTTCTTGACTTGTTTAAAGAAGATCTGTACGGCCCATGGGGACATTAACGTGTGTTGTCGGGCCCTATAAATAAATTTGATTTGATTTTGATTTGACCTTCTCATAGCAGAGTGACAGAACGAAACAATAGCCCACTACACAGGGCCGCCTCAGGGGGTGGGGGGCCTCGCGTTTAAATTCGCACAGGGCCTCACATTTCTCCCAGGCGGCCCTGCCCCTATACTACTACAGCCTAGCGTGAGGCAATGTGGGACCCAGATCAACAACCGCCTGCGCACAGACACGCAACATGTTTACCATGTCGGCTGGACCCATAGCCCCACTACCCGACGCCAATGTGGATAGGAACTAGCCAGCTGAGCCATAACCCGCCGTTAAGTCCCATCCTGCAGTAATATAGCTCTACTGCTACACCGCCGAGCTCACGCATCGCCCCAGATGGGGACACCGTTCCATAGACCCCGCCGGAACACAAGGTAACATACCTGGCTAGGATACCTAGCCACGGCCTACCCTGTTGTCAACCCATTTACCCGAAAAAAGGTAAATAGGACTCAGCAAAAAAAACCACAACAGCTACCGACTGACCTTCATTGATGAACCGGGCAAGAGGAGGGAGAAGTGACAACATCTCACGGCGGAGACATTAGAACAGCATAGCAGTTAGCAGTAGTGGTAGCATGTGGCATTAGCGATAGCATGTAGCATAGCATTAGATGTTTAGTAGCACGCCCAAGACAGCTTGGAAACCGTTCCCTGCAGTGAACGTTCACCAAACCATCCTACCCCCGGCGCCAACACACAACATGGTTGTGTAACAAAACAAACCAGCATTACTAACACTAATACCCATGCCTGAAGACACAGGGCCTACCTGGGTACAAGCTGGCCCGACAGCCAATCTTGTACAGCTGAACCTCGATCTGCTGTCATCAGACGAGGAACATCAACATAGGCCCGTCGTGTCGCCGAAAACATGCGTCGAAGATGCCAGGGGCCAGCAACCTCCGGTAAGCTTTCAACATTATGACTCTGATCTTTTTCATCCTGCTAGTTACGTATGGTGCACGCAGCCAGTACGCTGGAACGAAAATAGAGGAAGGGTGTTTGGTGACCAGAGTCATGGTTATATGGGCTACGCCTCCATAGGGGCGGGGCCCCATACAGGTGTGGGTGCATGTAGTTGTTCGTTGGGGATACAGTAGGTATCATAGGAGATAAGGGGTATCTCATAAGGCTCAGAGCGGGACGCGATAAGCAAATACGATGTATAACTACTGATTGATTGATTGAAAAGTTTATTAACAGATTGCAGAATGGGTACAGTACAGTACAGCTCAGTACATACAATTGTTAAGGGGATGCAGACCAGAGAAAGACTTTCGTCTTGTTTACATCAGGGTCCCCCATTTTCAATTCATCATAACATATATGACATACATGACATACAGATAGACAGTACTGCTACATCTATACATTTATGACATATCAGATTTGCAAATACAGTACTGTTTGTGATACAAAAGTGTCCAGAAAAAGAGTGTATATACATTTGGCGTAGAAACTGTACATTGGAGGAGGTTGGGTGGGTGGGGTGGGGTGGGTGGGTGAGGGCTGTACATTGGAGGTGGGGGGGGTTGGGTAGGGGACACATACACATTTTACACTGTACATTGGAATACTGACAAAGCCTTACTTGGTCATTTACTTGGTCACTACAACAAGCACGTGGAGATTCCTCATTAACTCCTCCTCTCTGTGTTGAATACAACAAGGACATGTGCAGCAGACATGTCTAAGAAGTCCTCAGGCGTGTGGTTAAACTTTAAAATATGCAAAGACAACACACAAAAAAGGTTTAAACTTTACAGCACTGACAATTCTCTACAGTATTTACTTAGTTTTACCGGTGTTTGATAAGACACCCAGTCGCGTGTAGCCTTTTTACAACGCATCCGCGTTTCCGGCGCTCTGATTGGCCAGGTCATGTGACATGTGCGCCCAATAGCGTGTTTGCCCATTTCCGCGTCGGAAAGCCTGCAAACGACCTGGCGTTCTAGCGCCATGCTCTAAGACAAACTCTAACCTTAACCAACTTCGAAATTAGTGCCTAAGCTTAACCGGCGAAAGAACTTGCCGTCACGCTCTAAGACAAACTCTAACCTTAACCAACTTCGAAGAGTGCCTAAGCTTAACCAGTGTAGAAACTTGCCATCCCACGATTGGCGCTCATGTCACATGACCTGGCCAATCAGAGCGCAAAACGGGAACCCGGAAACGGCGATGCGTTGTAAAAAGGCTTCAAGCCACCCAGTCAGCAGCAGTGTCCCGACCCATACAAACATGTAAAACATGCTTAATTAAGTTGAATTCTGCCTTTGTCTCTAACTACATATAAATATTTATATAATTGTTTGCTTTATAGAGGAAGGTTGCAACATAATTATGTAATGTACTGTAATGACGTTGGCTGTGTAACGGAGAGCAGCCGCACAGGATCATTATTAATTTAATTAATTAATCCAATCCACTTTATTTATAGAGCACATTTAAAAACAACAAAGTTGACCAAAGTGCTGTACAAGTCCCACAACATAACATACATTTTTATTTTTTTTATTAATTAATCGTTGTCAAAGCTTCGAATTAAAATCGAATATTGGGCCCAGAAGCTTCGACGGCCAAAAAAAGCTTCGAAGGTCAGCCCTAGCTAAGGGAATCAGTGAAACATCGAAATTGTCAAACAATTTAAGGGAAGAGAATAAGTAGTCAATCCTAGAGAAAGTTTTGTGTCTGGCTGACAGGCAAGAGTAGTCATTTAACCCTTTCACTGCCGCACTACAGAAGGTTAACCCTTTACTATCACACTACCGACGGTTAACCTGCTGTTGTGTGGCAGTGAAAGGGTTAACCTTCTGTGTATTGTCGCAGTGAAAGGGTTAACCGTTTGGTAGTGCGGCGATGAAAGGGTTAAAGTAGGCTTGATTATCCGCCATAGGTCAGTGAGCGCAGTGTCATGGGCCCACTTCCTAAGGGCATCGAGGTGCTGTTTGTTGGCAGTCAGCCCCTCTAAGCGCTCCTGTGTAGTTCACGGTCGAGCCTTGCTCTTGTTACCTGTTAACCTGGGTGAAGGGAGCAACCTTCTGTTTTTGGATGGTTGTCTCCCCGGTATGCCGGTGGCGGAGCCAACTCACTGGCAGAGTCCGGGTTCGACCCCGACCCCACGTGAGTATGCCCCCGCATGATTATGACGTCTGCCAATTGTGTCAAACTCTTTCTCTGAACCCCGACCCCACGAGATTCAGGCTTACTGGCAGTGTCAGGGTTCGTGGCAGAGTCAGTTTACTGGCGGAGTCCGGGTCCGGGGGCTGGGACCCCCTCCGCGCCCCGCTGCTAAGGCTTCGCTGGCGGGGTCGGGGTTCGGAACCCCGATCCCACAAGATGCCTCGCGGGCAGAGTCGGGGTTCAACAACCCCGACCCCACGAGGTGTGGGAGCGGTAACACAAGCTTATACTTCGCGTAGGTTTCCCTGGTAGCGAGCGGGACGCGCAGTGGGGTAGACGCGGGTCCCTTTTTCCCTTGTGCGTTTTTTGGGTGCTGTCACCTTTTTTCGCACAGTCTGTGTCCTGTCCCCCCCCACCTCTCACAAGGAAGGGTGGGGGGGCCCGGACCCTCCCCAGTGTTCTGATGGTTGTAAGGGGACCTCAGCTGTGCATTTTTCGGGCTCTCCGCGTCCTGCTCCGTTCCTGTGACCCACTAGAGCAGAACGTGAAGCAAGAAAGAAATGTAACAAAGGTTATCCTATAACCCTAGTTACATGAGTTATTGTGAGCGTTCTGCTCCTCACTCACTGAGGACCCCTGACTGTCTTCCGAATGAAGGTCAAGACTCTGGAAGGAAGAAGCACGGTCACACCCCTCACTTACAGTATATTCATAAGCGGAAATGGGCATGGCCGGACAAGTGAAGGTGCATGTACAGTAGCGAAAGCTTTCAGTGATATATAGGTCATGAGGTTAATTCCCACTAGAGCAGAACGCTCACAAGAACTCATGTAACTAGGGTTATACTAGGATAACCTTCATTATATGTTGGCTCTCACTGCCTATCTATCTACACTAGATAACCCTGGTTATATGCTGGCTCTCACTGCCTATCTATCTACACTTGATAACCCTGGTTATATGCTGGCACTCACTGCTTATCTATCTACACTTGATAACCCTGGTTATATGCTAGCTCTCACTGCCTATCTATCTACACTTGATAACCCTGGTTATATGTTGGCTCTAACTGCCTATCTATCTACACTTGATAACCCTGGTGATATGCTGCCTCCCACTGCTTGATTGAAAACTTTATTAACAGATTACAGAATGGGTACAATACAGTACAGCTCAATACACACAATTAGGTTAAGGGAATGCAGACCAGAGAAAGACTTTCGTCTTGTTTACATCAGGGTCCCCCATTTTCAATTAATCAGCTGATAATTTGGGGCAGCTGACATCCATGCTAGACTCTCTGAGAAATTACATTTGTGGCAAGATTGATTCGCTGGCAACTGAGCTTCCGAACAAGATCTCATCAGTTCGCAAGAAGATGAGGAGCACGATTGAACCCCTACAGCAGAAAGTTAGCACCCACCATCGGATCATTGGAGAATTGGAGCGTGTGTCCTTGGACCACAGCGTCCAGCTGAGCGTATTGATCTACTACTGAAAGAAGTTCTGAATCTGGATGAGGTGCCACTCTTGGATCAGAACCACGGCCCTTTGTCATGAGGGTCCACTTCTTTCACGTCTGCTGTTGCTAATGTAGCAGGGTGGATTATCCCTGCTTCATGGGAACTGTGGTGCACGGTCACTAGGTAGCGAGACACAGTAGAACTCTGGCTAGCTGCACCTCCGTCTTTGGGGTCAGGAACATCAACTGGAGGCTGGCAGTGGGAGTGTATGAGGCCCAGGATTTACAAACCTGGTCCGGTACTCTGGTCTTCCTCCCTCACTCTCGGGCAGTCAGCAGTACTCCCCAACACACCCTCACTCTCCCCAATTGTCCCCTTAGCACCCCCCCACACCTAATGACTGGATGGTAAATAAATAACTTGGTTCCCCCCGCAAGCAGTACCCTCCCTCAGTAACACCAGAAACCTTACAGTAGGAAAGGGAAGGTTAAATAGGAAGGGGTTAATAATATGCATGTTACCCGCATCAAGAGGGTTAAGATTGGGCTCAATAAAAGACACACACACCGTGCTCCCGTTCAGTGTGGTTGTTATTGCACCATTGTTCTCATTACACCATAGGTACGGTCTGGTGATTATTGCACCATGGGTATCATCACACAATGATTACAATCTGGTAATTATATAATTACGCCTAGGCACCAAGTGCTCTCACTGTACACAGACTAAGCACTCTCACTATACACAGACTAAGTGCTCTCACTATACACAGACTAAGTGCTGTCACTATACACAGACTAAGTGCTGCCCACGTCTGGGCTAGACACAGTACCAACACCTTCCCTAAGGGTTTACATATACTGCTCCAGGTCTGTAATATGGGGAAAGGAGGGGGAACATAAAGGAGGAAATAGAAGGGTTCACTGAATGGGAAATATTAGGAAACACACATATTATCACGCTCAAAGGAAAGGAAAGAAAACAAAATGTGAGCCCACAATTACCAAAACAAAAGCCCTATGCTAATGCCGGCATGTAATGTTTGGGGTCTGTAGTTAGCACCGTTAACTTCGCCCGCAGGCCGCACCACACTGTGTAACGTGCAATAGATCCTGGACACCGAAGCCCTAATGTTACTCTACCAAAATGGCGGCCGCGCCGCTCCACCACCGTCCGGGTGGCAAGATGGTGTCGAACGCTCTCGTTGCAGGTGCTAGCAGGCGGGGCTGGAGCAGGGAGGCAGTGTTGGCTGAGAGCGTGTGCTGGGCGATGCCGACCTCTGTTGGTCGGCGCGCACTCCCGTGCTGCAGGCAGCCAGGTGCAGAGCTGATGCAGGACGCCGGTGAAGACAGCTTCTGACGGCCGGAGCAGACTGTTTGTAGGTCCACGCCCGTATCTGGCTCGCACTCTATACCGGCACAGTAACTGCTATAACCCGACTACTGTGAACTCAGATATATTATTAGCCGCACGCTACCTATACCGCTCACTGTAACTACTATAACTCGAGTACTCCTATGCTAACCCACCGTTGCTCCGGTGGGGCTCTCTGATGGTTCCTTCACAGGGCTTCCACGGCACCTCCCGTTTTAGCTGCGACTGTTCCCAACAACAACCCAAGCAGCAGAGGCTCTCCTTCCGGCTCTCACTTCCATATATCTCCTCACATCTCTCTCTGCCTGCTACTGCCCCCTACTGGTCCCGCCTGCCAGTCACACAAGGGAAGGATGAGGAATAGAGTCCAGTGATTATAATCCATATTCCAACTAAAGAGAAGGAGGCGCTTGTATCATTGTTCGTGCGAATCTCAATGAAACTAATTAAAGTCTTGGTGCAGAAAGGGGAGACAAAAAGGCAAGTCAGCAGCTCTGAATAATAAGCAATACTTCAGGCTGCTACACTAAGAAGCGGGCTACTTTTCCCAGGGTGAAACGTCAGCTACATAGTAGTAGTTTATTTGTCACGTATAAAGTACAGGTAGGTACATTACATTATAGTAATATTCCACAATTATTACATTTGGTAGTAATAATGGCACACATAAATTCACACAACATGCACATTTGTTGATACATGCAGGACTAGTCTTGAGACAGATGTATGTGTATCTCCGCTGCCATGTTAGGTGCGGAACATCCGTGGGGGGGGGGGGGGGGGATTGGGAGGGAGGGGGGTGGGGGGTGGGGGGTAGCAGGGGGGGAAGGGGTTGTTATCTTGTTTGTGTCTACTCTGTTTTACTTTTGTTTACTTGGCTTGGTCACCCTATTGCATTTTTATTTTATTTGTATCTGTGTTCATCGTTTGTTTTGTACCCAGACATCTACCCATTATTTTGCTTGTGTTATTTATGACCGAACCTAGATCAGCACGGCAGTCGGGAGGTGTACTCAGGTTTTGCAGCTGGAATTGCAGAGGCTTAAATCAACCACTCAAATGTAGTAAGGTGATCCATCATCTCTGACATCTTGGTGCTAGCATTGCTTTCCTTCAAGAGATCCACTTATAGGGAAGTGATATTACATTAACACTTTCAGTGCCGGCCATTAACATGGTAAAGCATGGTTAAATGCCAGCACCCACTTCAATGATAGCGTTGTGAACGCATAATCTTTGTCTTAAATTATGGCTATGTGTCTAATCTGCCCGTCGTTTATCAATGACTTGTTTGCAGTCAACATTGTCGAAACGGATTGTTTTTTTAATTGGTTCATTTCCGTTTTATAGCATTTTGAAAAGCCCTCGTTTTCAAGGAAAATATAAAGATTCTGTGATAAAAGGCATTTACTGGAATATTCTGGCATACACAAACACGTTGTCATTTTTCGGCCTATTTATGAATAGTTTTCAAATAAATGCTAGATTATCGATAGTATATGTGTACTTATGCACGCTATAGAGGCAATCTGAAAAATCTATTCTCTCATTTCCTCATCAGCGATCACAGCCACACACACACACACGCATAGGGCAAACGCTGAGATATAGGTGAAAATAGCTCTGATTATCCTAAGACTGGTCAAATAAATTCCTTAAAAGTAAAAATGAGGAAAATCCCCCCCCCCCCCCCCCCCCCCCCCTTCGTCAGTCTAAAGTAATGGGGTGCAGTTACACAGGGAGAAACGATAGGGGGCGGTATCTTCCCAATTGAGCTCAGAGAGACTCTGCAGCACTAACCTGAGGCTCGATTGATGAAATATGAATTCAAATCGCCAATAAAAAAAAATACGACAAACAAATGCTATATAGCGTTGGCGGGCACTCAAAGGTCGGCATTGAACTAACGACAAAAAGCGTGGCTGGCATTCAAAGTGTTAAAGAGGAGATGGGTTAGTCAGGTTTATCACTCATCGTTTCAAGGGAAATCTAGAGGAGTAGCCATTCTAATCGATAAATCTGTCAACTTCATTTGCTCCAATATTATCTCAGATCATGGCGGGAGATATGTTATAGTTACAGGACAGCTGTATGACACCCCAATAATATATACGGCCCAAATTGGAGAGCTTTTTCCAAACACTTTGCCAGGTTACCTGATATGTCTGTGGCCGGGTGGGGGTATTGTGAGAAAGTGAGGATGATGGTGTGATTTGGATTGGTATTGGTGGTGGGTCTGTTGACAGAGTGACTTATGGGGCGACAATAAGTTGGTCATGACGACAAGGTCTTCTCACTTAGCCATTAAACGGCGTGGTTTATTTTTACATTGCACCCAACAGTACATGAGAGTCCTTCTCTTGTGAGAGCGACGGAGGAAGAGACAGAGGGGGAGTCAACATCTCCTTTTATACCTCTTACCTGGCGGCAGCATTAGCAGCTCCGCCTATAGCGCCCTCTTGTGGAAACAGTTAGACAGTTACATGCAATCGTACACATCACATAACTTTAACACTCCCACTTACGGTTGTCTTATATACTGTACAACTTTTCCAAAAACATCTTTCAAAGAAAATAATACAGTTCAGAGCATCAAAAAGGATATGGCAGTCAATACTACATAACAGTCAATATTTACACACCAAACATGACCTCTGCAAATCTTCTCAATTTCAGTTTGGAAACAGGCTTCGTCATAGCGTCTGCTACCATGTCGTCTGTTGGCCAATACATTTGTGTCATCCTTTCTTCCCTGATGACAGATCTGATGAAATTATATTTTATATCCACATGTTTACACCTCTGTTTACACCTCGGCACACAGGGTTTCTCGCAATTGCAATGGTTCCCTGGTTGTCCTCATAAACAACAGTTTTCTTATATACATAGGTATCCATTCCTTCGAGCAGTTCTAGATAAATACATTCCTGTATTGTCATAGCTAGAGCCATGTATTCGGCTTCACAAGTTGATAGTGCCACTGTGGGCTGCTTCTTTGTTTTCCACGAAACCAGTGAGCTGTTTGTCTTCAAACTCACACAATACCCTGTGGTACTTCTTCTGTCTGTGGTGTCTGCCGCCAAGTCTGCATCACTGTAGGCTTTAAGCCCTAAGCCCTCGCTGCTCTTTCTGAAACAAAGCTGCTTATCTGCTGTACCTTTGAGATAACGAAAAACATGTTTTGCTGTAATCCAGTGCTCCTCTGTGGGGTCAGCAAAATGCTGTGACAATTTACTCACTACAAAACATAGGTCAGGGCAAGTACATGTTGTCAAATAAATAAGGCTACCTACAGCTTCTCTGTACATTTTTACATCTGTAAATCGTTTAGCCTCCTCTTGGTAGTCTAAGTTTTTTTTTTTTTTTTTTAATCTTTTCCCCCCTCCTTTTTCCGATTTTTCTCCCATCCCACTGTTAGTCGTTATGCCAATTCCCAACCGCCTTCCTGGTTGTTGCGCACTTTCCCCTACTATTGGTCCGAGAGGCCGGAGACTGTCACATGCTTTCCACGGATGCATGTGCAGCCAGCCGGCAGCCAGCCTGGCCGCGCAGATTCTCACTGGGAGAGTGTAACGTGTGGGAGGCCGCACTACCTCTCTCCAGATCCTACCCTCGCTGAGCAGGCGCCCCGACCGAACTGTAGGGGTCGCTGTCCACAACGCCCAGGACCCACCCGCCAGCTTTCCCCACCCCCTAATACTGCCAATTGTATTCGTGTGAACGGCCAGCCAAGCTGGTGACAACGCCGGGAGCTGGATTCGAACACGCGAACCCAGCGTCTCCAGCGTTGGTGACGAACGCAATCTCCGCTACGCCACCTGGTAGTCTAGTTTTTGATCACATGGTGTTTCCCTTGTTCTACATTCTTGCATGTCAAAACGTTTCAGGATGTTTTCCACATATCTCTTCTGGGATATTTTTACACAACTGGCAGACTGTTCGAAGTCCATGCCTAGAAAATGTTTTAACCTGCCAAGGTCTTTCATTTTGATTCTGGTAAATCATCCACTTCTGTATTTAAACATAGAATCCACTTCTGTATTTAAACATGGAATCCACTCCTACTGTATTTAAACATGGGGTATCCTCCTTCTGTATTTAAACATGTAGCCACCCTCCTTCTGTATTTAAACATGGAGTACCCTCCTTCCGTATTTAAACATTTAGCTACGAACCTGGCTTTGTACTTGTCGTGGCCTTCAATACCCTCCTTGATTGAGTACACCCATTTCCCTCCCACTGTCTGTCTGCCCTCTGGTAACTTGGTTAGAGTAAAGGTGTGGTTGTCCTCTAGGGACCTCATCTCCTCATCCATTGCTCTCTCCCATTTACTTGATTCAGGGAACACTATGGCCTCTTTAAAGGTCTGAGGTACTCCACTTACTACTCTGTAGCAGTAATCAATGCTGGTAAGTGTACTGTCATCCTCGTCACTTTCTCTCCGGGCATAGTCTGTCAGATACTTTGGGGGTTTGTGTTCCCGTGAGGGATACCTCCCACTGCATGGGGCATGTGACGTCACCCTCGGGTGCTCCTCGTCATCGTCCTCTGGGGGTTGCTGACTGTCTGTCTGCATGACTGTGCTAAGTACACTAGGCTGAGGTGTCTCTGTTTCTTCACACCTTACTCTGGAGTTCAGCTCTGGCTCCTCTGTCTGTGTCTCGTTCTCACATGTTGTCTTTGTGACAAATTTGACTAGCCTGTGTTTCTGCACTTTCCCTTTACCGGGATAATAGACTAGGAAAGCGGGGCTTCCTTTGTCGTGCCCTACAAAGAGTCCTTTTTCACATCTGGACTTGAGCTTCCCTCTGTCCTGCTGGTAAGCATAACACACTGATCCAAATTTGTGCATTCTAGCTAGATTACATTTCTTTCCTGTCAGTGCTGTATACGGGGTGGTGCCCGTGTGCTTATTAAAGCACCTGTTTCTGGTGTAAGCGGCTTCTTGTACCGCATAATGCCATAGGCTCTTAGGTAGGTTACCAGCTATTAGCTTACACCTAGCCATTTCGAAAAGAGTACGTCCTTCCCTCTCTGTCACTCCGTTCTGGTGTGAGGAGTACGGACATGACATCTCGTGTCTTATCTTGTTCCTTCTCAATAGTGATTGGAACTCTCTATTTTTGTGAACTCGGTTCCATTGTCGGACCTCAAGCATCTTATGTTACCATAAGGGGCTACGTCTGCCAGGAATTTCTCCGTGGCCTGGAGTGTGTCACTCTTTGCTTTGAGAAAGTAAACAAACACTGCCCCTGTACACACATCTGTAAAAGACTGTACATATCTAAAGCCTCCTATGGACTCGTTGCTTACTGGACCGGCTAGATCTGTGTTAACTAGCGCAAGTGGTACCTTTACTTTTTCTGTGGGAATTCTTTTTCTCGATTGAGTGAACTTCCCCTTTATGCACACTACACATTCTTTGTCAGGTCTACGCTTTTCACCTTCAATGTGCATGCCTTCTGTCACTGCTTGCAGTTTCAGTAAATCCTCGTAATTACAATGACCCATGATCTCATGCCATGTCTGAATATCGTGACTGACAGTCACATTACACATATCATTATTATTACACTTGTCGTTGTCATTACACTCTGTTTGTAGATAATACATTCTCTTGTACACCTCTATGTTAAATCGCGTACCGTCAGGCTCTACAAGAAAATTTGTACCTTCATTGAAGAACACTTTGGCACCGTTCGCAGTGGCAGATTTTTTCAGGGAGAGACATTGCCGACCGGACAAGTGCCTATGTAAACCAACAGAACGAGTTACATAAAACTTCGCGTCGCGATGTCCCCGCCCCCTTGTCTATTCGACTCGATGGCAGTCTAATCCAATCGGGAACCGCATACGAGGATTCGCGACCTAACTCCCCTACCCAGGAGCCTGTCATGCTGCCCGGAGAGCACGTCACACCGTTCCACACGACCCCCTCCAAAACACGTCGTCATGCCGATGAGACCTATCAGGACGAATTTAAGCCACGTATCCAAAATATGAACCCTTCAGCTCGACCCTATACTCCTCATTACCACACCCCACCAGCTAACCCCGCCGAAACTCCTGAGATAACAGACTTTGTTAAATACTTAGCACGTCGGGAGCTAGTGACAACAGGACTCAACCAGTTCGACGACCAACCCGAGAGTTTTCGGGCATGGCAGTCGTCATTCCTCAACGCCATCAGAGGTCTCAACATTTCAGCCAGTGAAGAATTGGACCTCTTGACCAAGTGGCTAGGCAAGGAATCATCCCACCACGTCAGGAGAATGCGTCAGATACACGTCAACGATCCCGAAGCAGCACTGAGGAAGGCATGGGATAGACTAAGCAGGCGTTACGCCTCACCCGAGGTAATTGAAGATCTCTTTTCAAGAAACTGGATGCGTTTCCTAGGATCTCCAGTAAAGACTATATCAAACTCATGGAGCTTGGAGACCTCCTTATGGAGTTCCAGTCTGCAAAGGAGGATGGATACCTACCCGGGTTGGCCTTCCTGGACACCGCTCGCGGCATCAACCCTATAGTAGAGAAACTCCCATACGCCCTACAGGAGAAATGGATATCCCAAGGCTCCAGGTTCAAAGACGAAAACGACAGCCTCTTTCCCCCATTCTCCTACTTCACTAGATTTATTTGCTATGAAGCACGCATCAGGAACGACCCAAGCTTTGCTCTCCCCAGCAACAGTCCGCTTGTGAGAGATAGGCCAGCCTATCAGACAGGGAGAACCCCAGTGTCAGTCCACAAGACAGACGTCTCCCCAGACACCGAACAGGACACAAACATATTTCCAAGGCAAACCGAGAATCCAGGAAAGAACTGCCCTATCCATCGCGCACCACACCCATTAAGTAGGTGCTATGGTTTTAGAGCAAAACCACTTGACGAGAGAAGGGCCTTCCTCCGCGAAAATGGGATGTGTTACAGGTGTTGCGCATCATACTCCCATTTAGCCAGGGACTGTAAACTTTCCGTGAAATGCGATGAGTGTGAGAGTGACCGTCATATCGCAGCTATGCATCCTGGCCCAACATCGCAAGCAGTTCCAACGCCGGCACCAGAGGATAACGAGGAGGAGGAAGAAGATCTTATCGTCACCTCACACTGCACTGAGGTTTGCGGCGAAAGGCAGCCAGCAATGTCCTGCTCTAAAATATGTCTGGTTCAAGTCTTTCCCCAGGGGCAGCGTCACAAGGCGGTCAAGATGTACGCCGTACTCGATGAGCAGAGTAACCGCTCATTAGCAAGGCCAGAATTCTTCGAGCTATTTAATGTCAAGAGCTACTCCTCCCCCTACTCATTAAGAACATGTGCTGGGGTCGTCAACACGTCTGGAAGAAAGGCGGAAGGCTTCCAAATCGAGCCGGTGGATGGAGGAACTACCCTCACGTTACCACCACTGATTTGAGTGCAAGCAAATCCTTACCAACAGGTCAGAAATACCGACTCCAAAGGCAGCTCGCTTCCATCCCCATCTGAAGTCCGTCGCAGGTCACCTCCCGGAGCTCGACCCAAACGCTCAAATCCTCCTTTTGCTAGGAAGAGACATCATACGAGTACATAAGGTGAGACAGCAGGTCAACGGCCCTCACGACGCCCCCTTTGCTCAGAGATTGGATTTGGGATGGGTCGTGGTTGGGGAAGTGTGCCTTGGGAACACACACAAGCCTAGCGTGAGCACCTTCAGGACCCACGTGCTAGAGAATGGACGCCCTTCCTACTTGACACCCTGCAACAACTTCATGGACCTGAAAGAGAGAACGTGGCATGGCGGGGAGCAACAGAATGGCCTCATCAACACACACAGATCCAACTCGGAGAGAGTTACAGCGGATAACTCAGGACGAACCCCTGCCATATCAGGACATGTCCCCGCCGTCTCAGGACATGCCCCTGTCGTCTCAGGACACGCCCTTGTCGTCTCAGGACACGCCCCTGCTGTCTCAGGACACGTCCCCGCTGTCTCAGGACACGTCCCTGCTGTCTCAGGACACGCCCCTGCTGTCTCAGGACACGCCCCTGCTGTCTCAGGACACGTCCCCGCTGTCTCAGGACACGTCCCTGCTGTCTCAGGACACGCCCCTGCTGTCTCAGGACACGCCCCCGTCGTCTCAGGACACGCCCCTGCGGACTCCGGACACGCCCCTGCTGTCTCCGGACGCGCCCCTGCTGTCTCCGGACACGCTCCCGCTGTCTCCGGACACTCCCCTGCTGTCTCCGGACACGCCCCTGCTGTCCCCGGACACTCCCCTGCTGTCTCCGGACACGCCCCTGCTGTATCCGGACACTCCCCTGCTGTCTCCGGACACGCCCCTGCTGTCTCCGGACACTCCCCTGCTGTCTCCGGACACTCCCCTGCCATCCCCGGACACTCCCCTGCTGTCTCCGGACACGCCCCTGCCGTCTCCGGACACTCCCCTGCTGTCTCCGGACACTCCCCTGCTGTCTCCGGACATGCCCCTGTCGTCTCCGGACACTCCCCTGCCTCCTCCGGACACGCCCCTGCTGTCTCAGGACACTCCCCCTCCCCTGCTTCAGGACACCCTTCCAACTTCACAGACCTGAAAGAGAGAACGCGGCACTGCGGGGAGCAACAGAACGGCCTGATCAGTGAACACAAATCCAACTCGGAGAGAGTTACAGAGGACAACCTGGGTCGCAGTGTGTGCCAAACAACTGCTAACGACAACAGGCTTGCCTTATCCATAGAAGATACCGTCATTTTAAATATTATGGTTATTATTATATTATCAGAGACGTACAGGGATGAGAGGAACAGCTGGGTTCCCCCACTACCCTTCAAGATGCCACGAAGACGACTCCCAAACAACCGCAAGCAGGCACTCAATCGCCCTACTTCACTGTGTCGAACCTTCGACAGGAAACCTGGAGATTTCTCAGACAAGGACCTCCACCGAAGCCAATGGAGACAGGTGGAAGCCCTTGCCAGCACATTCTGGACCCGCTGGAGACATGAGTACCTCCCGACACTGCAGAGTCGTCGCAAGTGGGTCGAAGATCACCGCAACTTACAGAAAGGCGACGTTGTGCCGTTGAAAGACAGCCAAGCTGCAAGGAACGGAAAGGTGCGTAAGGTCGAAGTAAAGACCACAGCTCAAGGAAGTTCAAAGACATTCCCGAGACCCGTTTCAGAAATCGTTCTTCTTTTGCCTAAAGTGGATTGAAGTTAAATTAATGTGTACTATAGTGTACACGCTTAATGCTGGGAGTGTTCTGCCTCCTAGGCAGTTTATATGGTTTTGATTTGCTTTGGCACCACCTGTTGGTCGAACGTGGTATATACAGGAAGTGGGACCTCATGGTAAAACAGGAAGTGGTAGCTCAAAGATAAACAGGAAGTGGGACCTGCAGCTTCACCAGGAAGAGAGTTCTCATTATGAACAACATGCTGTTCTTATCTATAGTAATCTTTTGATTTGCCCCATCGTAAGCATTGTCTGTAAGTAATCCTTTATTGTTTGCAAGGTTATCTTTCAGTTTTGAAGTATATTGTCGTAGATGGGTCGCTGTTATGTTCGTATTCTATTACCTGTGATACATGCTAATGGCAGATACAGTAGATGTGCATAATACTTGGAATGTTTAGTACAACATGTCTACATATAATCATTTAGTACACTTACTGTATATCTATACTTTTTACGTGTACTAGTAGTAACACTATGCACTTCATTCTGTTTCAGTTTTACTCCTATCCTAGCAACAAGAACTGCATTAAACAAGAAACAAGGAAGTTACGTTGACTCATGTTGCTTATTGAAGAGTTTGGCTGGCCGTCTACCTTTGATTAAAAACATCATCGGGAGGACAGCACAAAAGCGTTTATCATTATTGCATTCGCTAGGTTTATGTGCACTGTCTAGTTGTTTATACCGTGTTTGGTCTTCCCTAGGGAACGACAGACTGTGAACAGTGACGAGGCGAGGCGTTGTGCTTGCGCCTGGCGATACAAAAGGTATCGCTCGCTTCTTTGGTTTATGGTTACACACACGCACATACTGTTTGGTATGAATAGTAATACAGACGACCTGTCCTGATTTCCCTCAGGTTGGGGGAATAGACGTACCGTTGCGGTCCGGGTGTGTGCTGTGTGTGGCGTTTACTACGCCGGGTGTTTCATTCAGTAATTTAAAGTGTAAGTCTAGCTCTCGTATCTGTCTATTGCCATGCATTCCATTGTATCGTTATGTGACTATGTGTGAGTGTTTTGTGATAAATGTGGTGAAGCTAAATGGTCATTATAAATGTTTGCCTTATAGTGTGCAACAAGCAGCATTTTGAGTATGTTCATGAACTGGGGTTATTAAGCTTGGATATTCATTCATCAACAGGTCACTGCTTTAGCCTACCTGATTATAGGGGCTCAGTCGGTTAGGGTTCAGTTGATAGGGAATCCAGTCTGTCTCTCTTGTTAGAATATATATTGTGATAACTATATTTGCATTAAAGGCAACTTATTTATATCATTGTGATAACTATATGTGTATTAAAGTCAACTTATTCTTATACTACAATATTCAATAAAGATAATTATATTAAATATATTTTACTTTGTCCGTCTGTTGTATACCCTAAGCCTCATGGTTACATGTCAATGCATGTCAATTAATTTTGATCGCTCATCATCTAGGAATAATGTGAATGTAACGTCTGGGCTTCCTCTCCCTATTCAGGATTGGAAGCTCTGCTGCCATCCTGGAATTCTCACTCTGTCTCTGTAATTATCCCTGATTGTTGTCACCTGCCTATGTTTTGTGTCACTTGAACTCAACATTCTTACCTGGATTCCTAACAGAAGAACCGACCAACAAACATGAGTTCCACGGACGGATTTGGGGAGGAGCTGGAGGCGCAGAGAAGGCAGCTGGGCGTCGTCAACACCCGTCAAGGGGAAGTAGGATCCGAATTAGCTCGCTTGGGAGCCCTGTCCATCGATGCCCAGGACGGGATATCCAGGGCGATGTCAGCAGCCAACTCACGCCGCCACCGTAACGGCAGCTGAAGCAGTGGCTGGAACAATGCGTCACGTCGGGGAGGAGGGGACGCTACATCCTGCTATCCATCGAGAGGTTCGTGAACCACACCTGCCACCACCAGAAGGCTACGGGGGAGCCCCTGTAGGTTGCCGAGAGTTTGTCACATAATGCTCATTAATCTTTTAATTACAACCGCTCACGGTCACTACCAAACTATCCAAGGTAGCATATATAATCAATCTGCTTACAGGGCGTGCTCTCTCTTGGGTTACAGCTGAGTGGGAAGTTTGGTCGGCGGTCTGCCACAGCGCGACTGCCTTTACCCGGGAGTTGCGACGTGTGTTCGATACCTCCCGGGTAATTTCCATCTATGAGGCGGGCGGACACCTCACCGCCTGCCGACAGGGAAGTCGCTCTGTGGCGGACTACGCCATCGACTTCCGCATAGTAGCCCGAGAGGCGGCCTGGGCAGAAGTGTCGTGTTGCGTGTTGTTTCTACAGGGGCTCACCAAGCGAATGCAGGACGTGATGGCATCACGAGAGCTCCCCGAGCAGCTGGAGGGAATCATCAACCTGGCGATTCGTCTGGACAATCGGTGCCGTGAGAGAGGAAGCGAGAGGGAGGCTTCGTTTCGTGAACCAATGCAACTGGGGGCTATGCGTCTCTCGGACACAGAGAGGCAGAGACGCATCGAGCAAAAACGTTGATTTCACTGTGGGCGCACTGGTCATCGTCTCAACACCTGTCCTGGGTTATTGGGAAACGGGAGGGCTCGCTAGTCTGAGGAGGGGTTCTAGCGGGTGGGTTATTTTCCTCTGTCACCGATGAGTCACGCACTTTTTTTGATGTCACGGGGTGGGGGGGTTACCTCAAACAGGCTCGGGCTTTAGTGGACTCTGGGGCTGCGGGCAATCTGATGCATGTGGGGTTAGCACAGGAGTGGGGGGTGCCTTTAGATACTTTAGAGCAGTGGTTCCCAAAGTCGGGGTCGCGACCCAAAGGTGGGCCGCGAGCAGCCACGGGTGGGCCGCGAGATGATTTAAAAAAAAAAGGAAAAAAATGATTTTTTTTTTTTTTTTTTGTCAGGCCACTGAACTTAGAAGCATGCCAGGACAGTGTTTCTAGTTGTATTCTAAAATTCTATTCTATTGTATTCTAAAATGTGACTATATGGTTTTATATTAACTTAATAAATAAACAAAAACGAAAAATCTACTTATTTCAACGAACATTTCAAACTAAATAACAGATTATGCACATAAAACGCTAAAAACAACCGAAGCAACAATAGTATTTTAATGAGGCTATTATTATTATCATTATTATTTTGCAACAAGTTAGCCCTCTCATAAATAGCACATATAAATGAATAACTAACTTGAACTAACTTAATAGGATTGAAGTGATATTTGGCTTAAAAAATCGGTCGCCTGGCAAAAAAAAAGAAAAAAAAAAGCCCGACGATGTGCATTGGGCCGCGGCTCTCTGACGCCTTATTTTCTGGGCCCTGGCCTGAAAAGTTTGGGAACCCCTGCTTTAGAGAACCCCATTCCTGTGCAATCTCTGGACGGTCAACCTCTGGGTGATGGGCTCATCACCCAGCGCATGGCGCTGCTGCGTCTGCAGGTGGCTGGGGGTGAGTGAGAACTATTGTATTTATTTTTTTGTTATTTCTCCCCATTCACCCATTGTTCTGGGCCATCCCTGGCTGGCAGCTAACAATCCTAGCATTAACTGAACTTTCTTTGGATAGGGGTGTTGAGCCGGTTTCCACTGAAAGTTCACCCACTATGTTTTCTTCTCTCCCCTGGTCTTTCTCCAGGATGGCGGTTGGCGTTGCTGAGTCTACAGTACTTCCTAATTCCTATTTAACGGGAGTCCCCGAAATTTTATGGGATCTGGCAGAGGTCTTTAGTAAGACGCGTGCCAAAGCACTGCCACCTCATAGACCCTACGACTATACCATAGATCTTCTACCTGGTACCACTCCGCCCCGCGGTCGCATGTTTTCTCTCTCTCGCCCTGAGACACTGTCTATGAACACCTATATTCAGGAAGCACTGGCCACGGGGCACATACGTCCGTCTACCGCCCCTGCAGGCGCTGTTTTTTGTGGATAAAAACGATGGTAGCCAGCGTCCTTGCATTGATTATAGGGGATTAAACAACGTTTCCATCAAGAACCGCTACCCTCTACCTCTCATGGACACCGCCTTTGAGTGCTTACAGGGTGCACAGGTCTTCTCTAAACTTGATTTACGTAATGCATACAATTTGGTCAGGATTAGGGAGGGGGATGAGTGGAAAACTGCGTTTAATACGCCCAACGGGCATTATGAGTATTTAGTCATGCCCTTTGGTTTAGCTAATGCTTCCAAGCCCTGGTTAACGATGTGCTGCAGGATTTAATTGGGGTGTCAGTGTTTGTGTACTTAGATGACAACCTAATTTTTTCTCACGATATGGTGCGCCCATCGTTGCACAAGGAATTACAACGGTTTTTGGGCTTTGCACATTTTTACAGCCATTTTATTCGCAATTTCAGCACCTTAGTCAATCCTCTGACAGCTCTCACTATGGCCTCTCTCCCTGGCTTTGAATGGTCGCCTCGGGCAGAGTCAGCCTTCTGCGACCTTAAACGTCGGTTTACCTCCGCCCCTGTACTGATCCGCCACTATTCAGAGGCTCCGTTTATAGTGGAGGTGGATGCCTCTGACATCGCGGTGGGGGGGGGGGGGGGGGGGGTGATCTCTCAGAGATGTTTAAAGGACGGGAAAGTGCATCCTTGCGCTTTTTTTTCACGCCGGCTGTCTCCGGCCGAGCGTAACTACAACGTGGGTAATTGGGAGTTGTTGGCAATCAAGTTGGCACTGGAGGGATGGAGACATTGGTTGGAGGGGGTGGCACATCCTTTCATTGTTTGGACTGATCATAAGAACGTGGCTTACATCCAGGGGGCTAAACGCCTTAACGCTCGCCAGGCCAGGTGGGCTATTCTTCACTCGATTTCGATTTTCCATCTCCTACCGGCCTGGTTCCAAGAACGTCAATCCTGACGCTTTGTCTCGTCAGTTTGATTCTCCGGACCGGGAGGAGAAGCCCCACCCTATTATTCCACAGGCCCTTATTTTGGCGCCCGTGTCATGGGGCATAGATAGGGTGGTAAGATCGGCTCTGGCACGGGAGCCCGATCCCGGTGGGGGTCCTCTGGGGCGGATGTATGTGCCCAAGGCTGCGTGCTCGCGACTGCTGCAGTGGGCACATACCTCTTCACTCACCGGCCACCCTGGGGCCGCCAGGACCCTGGAGTTTATCCGTAGGAGGTTCTGGTGGCCTACAGAGGAGGGGGATATGGGTTCCTTTGTGGCGGCCTGTCCGGTGTGCGCTCGTAGTAAGACCTCTCACCGTGCACTGGCGGGTCTCCTCCGACTGCTTCCTATTCCCAAACATCCCTGGTCGCACATATCCGTGGATTTTATTTCTGGCCTTCCCCTGTCAGATGGGTTCACTACCATTTTGGTGGTAGTGGACTGCTTCTCCAAGGCGGCCCACTTCATTCCCCTTCCCAAACTTCCCTCGGCTCGAGAGACTGCTGACCTGGCCTGTCGTCTGGGTTTCATCCGCAGTCGAACGGGCAGACGGAGCGCGTCAACCAGGATCTGGAGGCCGTCCTGAGATGTTACGTTGCCGGGTGTCCGGCGACGTGGAGTAGGAGGTTGGCCTGGGTTGAGTATGCGCATAATACCCTCCTCTCCGCCTCTACTGGTATGTCTCCCTTTCAGTGTCAATATGGTTTTCAACCTCCTCTGTTTCCTGAACAGGAGCAGGAGGCTGAGGTACCATCGGTCCAGGCCCACGTGGTTCGCTGCCGCAGGACATGGAACCGGGTTCGGATGGCGCTGCGGAAGGCCTCGGTTAAGACTCAGCACCAGGCTAACCGTAAGCGGCGTCCGGCTCCGGTTTTCCGTCCTGGGCAGCGGGTTTGGCTTTCCACCTGTGATCTCCCTCTCCGGGTGGAATCCAGGAAGCTAGCTCCCCGCTTCATAGGACCCTTTAGAGTGGTTCGTCGGGTGAACCCTGTGGCTTACAGGCTGCGGCTCCTGGCCTCTATGAGGGTTCACCCGACGTTTCATGTGTCCCTGTTGAAGCTATTCCTCTCATCGCCCTTGTCCCCGCCACTTCCTGCGGTTCCGCCGCCCCGCATCCTTGACGGTCAAACGGTCTACACGGTGCGGAGTATCTTGGGTTGTAGGCGGAGGGGTAGGGGGTTCCAGTTCTTGGTGGATTGGGAGGGGTACGGGGTAGAAGAGCGTTCCTGGGTGCCTCAAAAGGATATCTTAGATCGCAGCCTTATCGACGATTATCGCCGGCTGCATCCCGAGGCACCCAGATGAACATCAGGTGCTGTTCGTCGGGGGGAGGTACTGTAACGTCTGAGCTTCCTCTCCCTATTCAGGATTGGAAGCTCTGCTGCCATCCTGGAATTCTCACTCTGTCTCTGTAATTATCCCTGATTGTTGTCACCTGCCTGTGTTTTGTGTCACTGGTTCTGATTGGGTCTGCCGGCTGTGTTGAGGCCTTTATAGTAATACCTTGCCTCTCTCTTTTTGTCGGCTCTTCAGCAGTGTTACTGGGAACAGCCGTCCACGGGCAGAAGTCGGATATCTCGCCCGTTATGATTTAATGTTATCTTTGCTTAGGTCGAGAAGTCGGATCTCTCACCGCCCTATTCTCTATTTGCTTTCCTTAAATTGTTTCTCTCAGTACCCTTCCTTGTATTACTATTTACCTGCTTTACTTCGTAAAGTTATATTATCGCTCAAAGTCTTTCTGATAATAAAAGAACACATATTCGAGAAGAGCAACACCCTCTCCGTCTCCTTCTTCCGTGCCACACTTGAACTCAACATTCTTACCTTGATTCCTAACAGTGAAAGGTCTGCCAAGACATTTTGTGCTTTTATGAATTAATTAATTAATTAATTAATTAATTAATATCTCTGACCCCAGGAGATTTTTAAATCCACACGGAAGAGAATATAATTTCTTTTCCCATTGAAAACCGACTCATTCCATCACTATACTGTTCTTATGAAGCGATCGTGTTGTCAGACCACGCTCCAGTGCTTCTGGAGTTGTGCTTCCAGGAATATGATAATACACCCCCCCCCCCCCCCCCCTGGCATCTGAATTGCCGTTTGTTGTTAAATGAGAATTTAGTTAATTTCATATTCAACCAAATAAACGAATAAGATCCCTGAAATGTCTCCATCCTTATCATGGGAGACATTGAATGGTGAGATAATTTAATATACAGTAGTACATATGAAAGAAAGCTTATAAAACAACAGATGTATACAGATTAGTCAATTGGATAGCATACATGCTACCCAACCATCCCCGGATCTATCCAGAATAGATATTATTTCGTCAGCCTCTTTAATGTTCTGTATAGCCCCTCCTCCACAACTAGTCCCATTCCTCCTCGCGGCCCTCGCAGGAATGGGAGTGGCTGGCTCTGCACTGACATGGCTGACATCATACCTCAATGACTGCTCCTACCAAGTGTCATGGAGAGGGACCCTGTCGGCCACCCGCCCCCTGCGGACGGGTGTCCCCCAGGGCTCGGTTCTAGGACCCCTTCTCTTCTCCCTCTACACTAAATCACTGGGTAACATTATCACGTCTCATCGGTTCTCCTATCATTGTTATGCCGACGATACTCAACTCTTCCTCTCCTTCCCTCCCTCAGATATCCACGTCTCTGAGCGGATCTCGGCCTGTCTGTCCGACATCTCCGCCTGGATGTCGACCAACCACCTCAAACTGAACCTAAGCAAAACAGAATTGCTCCACCTGCCAGCAGTGGTGAATCCTTATGGAAGCCAACGGAAGCCAGGCCTCCCTATTCAAATATGAATTAATATCAAATATGAAATATGAAAAAAAAAATATATATATATATAATTTTTTTTTAATATAGTTTACATTCTTTTTCATCTGTGCATCTGTGTTATAATTTTTTTTTTTTTTTTTTTATGTCTCCCTCTTCTCCTTCTCACTCCCTCTAACACACTGTCAGACTCACTGTGCTCACTGCAGCTATATAGGAGAGGAGGCAGGGGGTAGGTCTCTTTCTCCAGCCTCAACCATGTGATTCATGTATGTAGAGTCCAAAACCGATCCTAGCCAATCAGATTCGAGCTGACTGCCACACCCTAAAAGTTTAAAACGGGGCTGTGAGAAGAATCATGAGTGTGGAATCCCCTCTGCACACCTCCCCTCTGCACTCTGAACATTGTATTAACCCGTGACTGCTCCCACGGTCCGAATATTGCCCCGATCCTCGCGAGATTGAATCCACGGGTACCTCTCGGCGTGCCGAAGCTTTTCCTAAATCACTTCCATCATCTAAAACGAGGGGAAAAGGTCGGCTCGTGACCCTGAAAATGTCGCGTGATTTTAAAAACGCTGTATTAAGTGAGCCTATTATGGGATCCATGCGAGCTTTCTATCGTGGAAACATCTGGGCGTCCCGCAACTTTTACTCATTCACATTCCGAAAATGCTTAGAAAAGGAAATCCGCAAGCGTGGAATAAACTCACCGAAACGGAAAAGTGTCCCACGGGCGCGCCGTGATTCCGATCCGCGTGAAAATATTCACGGCCATAGAGAAGACCGTGGGACACACCTGCAACCGAATATGTGTCTAGAATTTGCTCCCACGCGGCGCGAAAAATCGTGCAAGGAAAAATCTGACCAAAAATGAACCAATGCTCCAGCAGTATTAATGACCCTGATGTAAACAAGACAAACGTCTTTCTCTGGTCTGCATCCCCTTATACAATTGTGTGTATTGAGCCGTACTGTATTGTACCCATTCTACAATCTGTTAAATAAATAAAAAGAAAGTTTGACTGGCCACCGAGCCATACTGTAGTGTACATGGTGACTGCTTGACTTAAAAAAAAAAAAAAAAAAAATATTAATACAAATATTTAATAATTTTTTTTTTAATATTTTTTTTTTGGCTTCCCCTGTTATTTTACCCACGCGACGCCACTGCCTGCCAGCCAAATCCTCCCCCCTGACCGACCTTTCCATCACAGTCGAGAATGCAGCTGTGACCGCGTCCCCGACAGCCAAGAACCTTGGTGTTGTCCTCGACGACCAGTTGAACTTCTCTGCTCACATCGCAGCGACAACCAGAACCTGCAGATTCCTCCTGAGCAACGTCAGAGGGATCCGCCCCTTCCTGACAAAAGAAGCCACCCAACTCCTTGTCCAATCAACAGTCATCTCCCGCCTCGACTACTGCAACGCACTGCTCGCTGGCCTCCCGGCCACTGCCACTAAGCCTCTTCAACTCATTCAGAACGCAGCGGCCCGCCTGATCTCAAACCTACCGAAGTCGGCCCATGTCACCCCACTTCTTAGGGACCTGCACTGGCTCCCCATTGCTGCACGAATCCGCTTCAAGGCCCTCGACCTAGCATACCGTGCGGCAAAGGGAACCGCTCCCGCCTACCTCCGGTCAATGGTCTCTAACTACACACCCTCAAGACCCCTACGCTCTGCATCTTCTGGCCGCCTCAGACCTACTCCTATCCAAGCTCCGGGAGGGTCATCAAAGAGAAGTCGCCTATTCTAAGTCCTTGCCCCACAATGGTGGAATGAACTACCCACCCCAGTTAGGACAGCCGAAACCCGTCCAATCTTTCGCCGTCGACTAAAGACGCACTTCAACCATTATCTGAATTTAAAAAAAAGAAAAAAATATATCTAACCCTAACTAACCTTACTGTCATGCACTTGTCCTAATAAACTAACCTACTGTAGCACTCAACACTTTGATGAACATTGTTACTCAGCTGATAGAGTTGTGTCCTTCCTGATGACTTGCCGTACAGAACTTGGATAAAAGCGTCAGCTAAATGACTAAATGTAAATGTGTCCGGAGGCCGTCATCTCACTGGATGCGGCCAAAGCCTTTGACCGTGTGGAGTGGGGCTATCTTTCCAGCACGTTGACGAGGTTTGGATTTGGTTGGATTGGTTGGATTTACACATCTCCCACTGCCTCAGTAAGGACAACAACACATGATCAGCACAGTTCCCTTTACACCACCCCACGAGGCAGGGTTGCAATTTGAGTCCACTCCTGTTCGATGTCGCCATTGAACTGTTGGCCATTGCACTTCGATCAGTATAAAAGGTATAATCAGAGGGGGTGTTGAGCAGAAGACTTCCTTCTGTACATTTCTGACATCTCCACATCTATTCCAGCTGCACTCGCCATATTTCAGGTCATAAACTCAATTTAGACAAACTTCTTCCATTGAATGCAGCAGCATGTAGTTATCCACTGCATAACTTCCCAATATTATTGTTAAATCTACATTCAGAATTTGGAATCAATTCAGACGCCACTTTGGGTTGCAAACTCAAACCTTCTTCGCCCCAATAGCAGCTAACCCTTTAATCCACCCCTCACATTCTCCTTATGGGCCTCACTCAGTTTTGGCACACTGGGGGATTTGCATATAGATAATGTTTTCGCTTATTTTCAGCAACCATCGGAGAAATATTCAATCCAAAGTCAACATTTCTTTCATAGCTATGTTTGTAGCATTAATCCTATGTCTCCCAACCTTCCAGAGGTCACACCTATCGACTCCTTTTTGGCTCCGATGTCTTCCACCAAGGGCATGATATATATATTGTATAATCTCATTCTCTCCTTGCGTCCCACCTCAATACACAATATTAAAAATAAATGGGAGGAGGACATGGGAGAGGTGATCTCGGATGACATTTGGGATATGTGAGACTTTGGCTATTTTTGCTCACACTGGCCATTCTATTTGTGCTCACACAAGGAATGTAATCAAATTCATATGAACCTATAGTTCAAGTTCTTTAATAGTTGTCATACAGAAGTACAGAATACTTTCATACAAAATGCTTCTTACTGTTACGCTCCAGAGACTGTGCTAGACAAGATAGTATCAAATAACATAATAACATAATATAGCATGAATTTAGAAGAAGAAAAATGAGGTCACAGTGTTCGGTATAGACATATGTACAATGTTCTGAGTTACCATATAATATACAATACACAATACTATGCAGTGTACTAATGTACAGTACTATCTAGTGCAAAGCAGAAATGGGATGAGGTACAATTTTAGGTACAATTTACGGTAAGGTGTACGAGTTGTAGTGCAATCCTTCATCCATAAATATAAAGTGTGGGGAGTGGGTGCTACAGTGTGTTTGTTTAAAGTGGGTGTGTGCTATAAAGTGTGTGGAGTGGGTGCTACAGTGTGTTTGTTTAAAGTGAGTGTGTGCGTGTGGATGTGTGTGCTATGTGCGTTTGGTGGTTGTTGTTGTGTAGTGTTCATTCATTGTTCGTTTAGCAGCCTGATGGCCTGGGGATAGAAGCTTCTTCTGAGTCTTTCTGTGTTCGCCTTGAGACTCCGGTATCGCTTGCCTGACCGCAGCAGTTCAAAGAGGCAGTTGTTCGGGTGACTGGAGTCTTTAATGATTCTCTTAGCCTTGCCCTTGCAACGCTTGTTGTAAATGTTCTGGAGGGTGGGGACCCCCCCTCCAATTGTGCGTTCGGCTGAACGTGTCACTCTTTGTAGTCTGCTTCGGTCTTGTGCAGTGCTATTCCCAAACCAGGAGGTGATGTTGCCGGTCAAGATGCTCTCTATTGTACATGAGTAGAAGTTCTTAAGGATCTTCTGGCTGACTTGGAACTTCCTTAGGCGCCTGAGGAAGTAGAGGCGTTGTCGTGCCTTCTTCACAACACTGTCAATGTGTGTGGTCCATGTCAAGTCCTCGGATATGTAGGCTCCGAGGTACTTAAAGCTGTTGACTCTCTCAACCGGTGCCCCGTCGATGCTGAGGGGGCTGTAGTCCTTGACCCCCGACCTCCTGAAGTCCACAATCATCTCCTTTGTTTTGCTGACGTTCAGGGAGAGGCTGTTTTCCTGGCACCATCCCGCCAGGACCTTGACCTCTTCCAGGTAGGCCCTCTCGTCGTTGGCAGAGATCAGGCCCACCACCACTGTGTCGTCAGCAAATTTGATGATTGTATTGCTACTCCGCTGAGCCACACAGTCGTGTGTGTACAGGGAGTAGAGGAGGGGACTCAGAACACAGCCCTGGGGGGCCCCTATGTTGAGGGTGATGGATGAGGAGGTGCAGTTGCCTGCTCTCACCACCTGGGGTCTGCCAGTCAGGAAGTCCAAGACCCACTGGCAGAGGTCATAGCCCAAGCCCAGGTCCCTGAGCTTGGCTATGAGTATGGAGGGGACTATGGTATTGAATGCCGAGCTGTAGTCGATGAATAGCATTCTCACATAGTTCCCCTGCCTCTTGTCCAGGTGTGATGCTGCTGTGTGCAGCACATGGGATATGGCGTCCTCCGTGGACCTGTTGGGGCGGTATGCAAATTGCAGGGGGTCCATGTTGATGGGGAGGGAGGAGCAGATGTAGCCCTTTACTAGCTTCTCAAAGCACTTCATGGCTATGGAGGTGAGAGCTACAGGGCGGTAGTCGTTGAGGCAAGCAGGCTTGGATTTTTTGGGTACAGGGATAATAGTGGACTTCTTCAGGCAGGTGGGGATGACAGCCTGTTCTAAGGACAGGTTAAATATGTCAGTGAATACTGGGGCCAGTTGGTCGGCACAGACTTTTAGGACGCGGCCGGGGATGCCGTCCGGACCTGCTGCCTTCCTGATATTCACTTTTTTAAAGGTCCGCCTCACCTCATGCTCTGTTACCCTGATCACTGCACCTCCATCAGCAGCCGACCCCCCCCCCCCCCCCATTGCCGTGGCTTGTGAGCTGGTGTTGTTATTACCAGCATCAAACCTCGCATAGAAGGTATTGAGGTCATTTGCTAAGGAGATGTCACTGTTCAGTTTGAGGGAGGCGCCTTTGTAGTCTGTCATCGTTTTGAGCCCCTGCCACATAGCTCTAGAGTCAGCTTGTTCAAACTGGAGTTCAATTTTATCCCTGTAGCGCCGTTTGGCCTCTGACACTGTCCTCCTTACGTTGTATCGCGCCACCTTGTGGTCATTCATGTTGCCTGCCACTAGGCCGTCGTTGTATGCTTTGGTGCGCTCTCTCAGAGCTTCACGGACGGATTTGTCTACCCAGGGTTTTTGATTTGGGTAAACTTTCATTTTGGTAGTGGGGATTGTTTCTTTCACCCTAGTACAAACATAGTCCAGCACTGTTTCCGTGTAGACATTAATGTTATCTGTGTCGCGGAACACATTCCAGTCTGTGTAGTGAAACACTGACCGGAGCGTCTCCTCTGACGTCAAATCCCATTTCTGCACCTCTCGCGAGACTACAGGAGTACTTTTAATTCTCTGTTTGTACTTTGGTGAAAGAAAGATGGACGCGTGATCTGATTTACCAAAGCCACTATCAGAATGAGCCTTGTAGCCACCTTTAAATTGCGTGTAACAGTGATCTAGGATGTTACCGCCTCTGGTGTTGCAAGTCACATGCTGATAGAAGTCAGGCAATACCTTTCTCAGATTGGCGCTATTGAAATCTCCCAGCACTAAAATGGCGGCGTTAACATTCGCCACTTGTATTCTATTTACCTCGTCGTGGAGTCTGGAGAGCGCAACCTTGTTGCTGGTTTGCGGTGGAATATACACTCCGATCAGGACGATCGCCGTTAACTCCCTCGGGAGGAAGAAAGGACGACACTTGATGGTTATATATTCCAGTTCTGGGGAGCAGTGGTTGGATAATTCCTTCACGTTAGTTGGATCGCTCCAATTTTTGTTAAACATGAAGGCAATACCTCCTCCACGTTGTTTACCGGACTCTGCTGATGTCCGATCCTTGCGATGGATAAAGAAGTGATCTGCTGGTTGAATTGCGTGGTCTGGAACCTCCGGTGTGAGCCATGTTTCGGTGAAGCAGAGGACGTTGCAGTCCCTAACGTCTCTTTGAAAAACAACAGCCACCTGTTGAACAGAGACGAAGAGTCTGTGTTCTAAAACGGAGAACTGTCAAACTCAGCAGAAATTCTGACTATCTTTTCAGTCCACTATTTTAAACCTATAACCTTGTTTAGTCTTGTTTCTCTGTTACTATTTTCTGAAAAGCCATATCATTGGCTTAGAGTTTACCAGTGACGATATATAAGACACTTATTTCTCTCTGTTCTGGGCAGAAGGTCTTGGCGTCTCCACGCTACTGTATATTCTCAATAAAATAGAATAGATAGAATAGAAGTACTTTATTGATCCCGAAAGGAAATTCAGCACTACAGATCGCTCACAATAAACATTTAAGTAGTCAAAATAAAAAAAATCACGAATAAGAATACAAATACAGTCTGGGATATACATTCTGAATATGTATATACATTCTAAAATATACAGCCAATAATATGTGTAATCCTCAATGTCCTCCTGAATGTCCACGTCGACCCCCCTGATGGAAACGGGGGTCACTGGTGTACTCCTCCTCCTCCCCAGATCCACAGCCAGTTCCCTGGTCTAACCCTAACCCTATTTACTCCTATTCCCTAATGATTGGCTTAATCAACGCACTAAACCCACAGAACCCACTAAATATACTGACCCTACCTCCTGTCTCTAAAGTTAGCTTTATGGCTTTGAATGCCTTATTAGGAATTAGTCAGAAAGCCACAAGGCCCTAAAATAACAAGAAACATGTGCTTTCTCACAGACTCCTGACAGACTCATAGTATTTAACCATTTTAACTGACATTCTATCTCATACTATCAATGTATTAACTGTTAACTGACATTCTATCAATGTATTAACCTATAGGTCCTTATGAACAGATTAAATTATACAACTGGTACTTTGAAATGTTTAATATATAAATATATATAGGCTATTAGTATATGTTATTGATTTTACTTTGGTGAGCGAGCAAGTCATAGTGTGTTTGTTTTTCTTTGTTTTTCTTTTCTCTGTTTAATGTTTTGTTATACCGGGGTTTATAAGTCTACATTGCCCTCTAGGAGTAAGAATATGTTATTTATCCATTCTGCCCATGTTTTATTTTTAATTAGAATACATCACTTTCCCCTCATACAGAGGTGGTATGTTATAATATATTATATATATAATCTTCTTCTGTTCTTTGTGGGAAATGACATTTTAATAATGGATCATTATTCTTGTATGCCCTTAAAAAGGTATAATAAACAAAAATGGGAAAGAAATGCGGAAAAAAAGTTTGCAGTGGTGGGCCTCATCAAAAACAATGATGGAGGATGTCCAGCACCTGGTGGAGTGGTGTGCCGACAACAACCGAGCCCTCAACATCAAGAAAAGGAGCTCATCATGGACTTCAGGAAGACTAGAGCCGGTGCGCACGCCCCCATCCATATCAACGGGACAAAGGTTGAGTGCGTCTACAGCTCACCAGCGCCTCTTCTTCATGAGGAGACTGAGGAAAGCCTCCTCAGATTCTGTTGAACTTTTACCAGTGCACCTTAGAAAGCATACTCACCAACTGGATCACAGCCTGGTACGCGTGTTGCTTTCTAACTAGAGGAGTGCAAGAATGTGACAATTTGACCATGTGACCGCGGCAGCGCGAGAGAGCGGCAGTGCGGAAATAGGCTGTCTATTGCCATTCTCTAAGACAAACGCTAACCTTAACCAGCTCCTTAACAGCGCCTAAACTTAACCGTTCTAACCTTAACCAACTCCGAAACAATGCCTAACCTTAACCTTAACCATGCCTAACCTTAACCTTAACCATAGAAAGAATATTGCCATTCTCTAAGACAAACTCTAACCTTAACCAGCTCCTTAACAGCGCCTAAACTTAACCGTTCTAACCTTAACCAACTCCGAAACAATGCCTAACCTTAACCTTAACCTTAACCATGCCTAACCTTAACCGGCGAAAGAATACACGTTAAAAAAAAATTTGATGGGATTCGAACTTGTCAACAACGGACCGCAGGACCGCAGGACCGCTGCGCTGCCAGGTGAGCTGAGCTTCGAATGAAAATCATGGCGGATTAGGGCTACATAATGCCGCAAGCTCTGCCGCTCCGCTCTGCGGTTGCCGCGCCTGCCGCGGGGCGTGTCGCAGCCAATCAGGGAAAACGCGGAAGCAACGGCAGCACTGCTCCGCTGTTAATAAGCAATAGGCGCCTGGTACAGCATGTCTGCCCTCCTACCCTCCAGGGGGTGCTACAGGAACCTCCACTCCAAGTCCTGCAGACTCAGGACTTCTTTCCTTCAGCTGTCATCTCCCTGAACTCTGTACCCCCCCCCCCCCCATGCGTCTATACTTTCCGTAGCCGCATTTCTGCAGGACGCTCTCTGATTGGCCACTGACTGACGCTCTCTGATTGGCCACTGACATGTTTGCCCAATCGCGTAACGAGCTGTGTCTTTGCCCATTTCCGAACAGCCTGCAAACTACCTGGCGTTCTATCACCATGCTCTAAGACAAACTCTAACCTTAACCAACTTCGAAAGAGTGCCTAAGCTTAACCGTCGAAAGAACTTGCCGTCACGCTCTAAGACAAACTCTAACCTTAACCTACTTCGAAAGAGTGCCTAAGCCTAACCAGTGTAGAAACTGGCGTCGGCCAATCAGAGAGCGTCCTGCAGAAATGCGGCTACGGAAAGTATAGACGCCCCCCCCATACCCCATACATTAGCTCAAAGCTAATCCGCCCCGTTTTCATTCACTTCCGTTTTTTTTTAAATATGTTTTTATAGTGAAAATCATTACCAAAACGTCCGGAAAAACCTCACGGGAGCATTATAGACTGTCATACAAATGTACAAATGCTATAAGGTGGCAAAAAATGCACTATAAACAATACTTTGCGGCGTCGTTTCTTGCGCTAGCTTCTGTTAGCCAGCATTAGCCTTCATTAGCGTGGGTGGGTGGCAGAGCTAATGCTGGATGCCCAGTCAGGCTCCTCTAACGCTGGGTAAAAAAATCACTACAGCCCGGTGATTTAAAATGATTTAGCCTACCTATTTAGCCTACCAACTTCAGCCACCTTCTCTTCTCTTTGTCGTCGGAAGGAAAGCGGTAATAAGATACCGTTTTGTTGACATGGTTCCGTAAAAAGCCAACACGGAACACAGCACAGCACTGCACCATTTTAATGCCTTTTGATATCCCGTCTCGAAGCAGATGGACACGGAAATCAATGGCGGGAACAAAATTACGTCAGACTTGCCATCCCTATAAACTCTGAAATCTGACTTCATTGCTTATACCCTAGACTCTAAACTAATCAAATCTAATCAGACCACATCAGACCAAACTTGCAGTAACAAGAAGGGCTCTTTTGCCTAGAGGTTGCTGTCACTGCCACCCATTTTAAGAATTCACATAATGTTCTTCCTGTGCCCCCAGCACATCTATCTAGGTCGTCCTCGGACGGGCCCTCCATCGGTGCTTCCAGTCATCCCGATCCTCCATGCATCTGGCTAGCTCGCCGGTGCTTTCTGTTCCCACATCTCTCCTGAGTACGTCCACGTAGGTTAACGTGGGACGTCCTCGTGATCGATGCCCGTGTGTTGGTTCCCACAGCACAAGTTTGCTGGTTGGCATCTCATGGTGTCTCTGGCAGTGACCTGCCAGCCTCATTCTCCTGACTGCCACTTTATCGCTCACCTTTAGCACCCCCCCATACAAGTTTGCATTAGTGACATGCTCATCCCTGTTGATGTTGAGCACCACACGCATCATTCTGGTGTAGCACCCATCCAAGGACTTCTGCAGGGTGGGCTTCAAGGTCCAGCATTCACTGCCATACAAAAGGACAGACTCAACTGTTGCATGAAAGAAGTTGAGCTTGATTTGACGGGGGAGGTTGGATTTCCACACACTGGTCATGCCGTTCAGAGCCCTCCACGCAAGTGCCTTCCTCACTTTAAGGTCTTGCTCGGACGAGTTGACCCACGAGCCCAGGTACTTGAAATCACTGACTTCCTTTAGAGCAGAGCCTCCTGTTGTCCTTAGAGGTGGATGATCCGGGAGGATGTTATACATTATGACCTCGGTTTTCTTGGCATTTAGCCTAAGGCCAACCTTGGCGCACTCCGTCTCCACTCTGCACAGGAGTTCCTGTGCCTGCTCCACCTGGTCAGAGAGCAGGCTGATGTCGTCCGCGTAGTCAAGGTCTGTTAGGACTATGGCGGGGTGTCGTCTCGATCTCCTTGGGGTTATTGTGAGACCAAGTTCCTGCTCCCGTCCATTGATGGCCTTCCTGAGCGCATAGTCGAGGACTATGACGAAAAGGAAGGGGGCAAGGGTGTCCCCTTGCATCACTCCAGCCAGGATGTCAAATTCTTCACTGTTGCCGTCTGGGGTTACCACCTTGGCCCTTGTACCCGTGTGCATGGTCCCTATGGCCCGGAGTAGATTGGGAGGGACTCCGTAGGCCTTGAGTATCCTCATCATCACGGCTCTGTGTATCGAGTCAAAAGCCTTTTTGAAGTCGATAAAGCACAGTACCGCTGTCAGGTTGTTCTTCTTAACCTCCTCGATGATTCTTCTCAAGGCCAAGATCTGGGCCACAGTGGTCCTCTTCTCTCGGAAACCATTTTGGTTCTCCCTGAGGTGGGGGTCGATGGCTTTCCTTATCCGGTTTAGTATCATGCGATTGTACATCTTTGCAATGACACATGTCAGACTTATGCCACGGTAGTTGTCTGGCTTCGAGAGATCTCCGGACTTAGGCACTGGGATGATGTTAGAGAGAGACCACATATCAGGCTGGTTGTTTTTCATCAGGGCATGGTTGCAGAACTCCAGGATGATGTTGTCAAGGTCACAGTTCTTATAGACCTCTGGGGGAATGCCTTCCGGCCCAGAACTTTTCCCCTGCTTCAGTGTGGATTTCACTTTGGTAAACTCCCTGGCTGTGAAGGGACCATTGTCAATAGTGAGATTCGTGAGCACAGGTCAGTAAGTATTTTTGGAGACGCACCACTCTCTCCTAGCTAGAAATCAGAGAGAGAGAACCCTCCAATTGGTTATGTAACTGAGATGTAAAATCTGGTGCTGCTCCATAGACAACGAATGGGACTCTGACTTTAAGAGGCCATAAATTGTTCGTGTCAGATCTTATGCCCAAATTAAGTTTATAGTCTAGCGTTTCTACAGGGTCTGAACCTCATTTTGAGCTCACACAAAAATTGTATGGCCTCATAAAATCAGAGCCCCGCTCGGATAGCCACCTGGCATTAAAGAAACACACCAACATTATGGGAAATGGACTTACCGCTTTCTCCAGAGTCTGACAAGAAGATAGATAGCTATTCGGCTGTGAGCTAGCCTAGCTTAGCACAAATGAATGGAAGTGGATGCGGATCAGCTAGTCTAGCTTAAAACTCTGGGAGAGGTGTATTTGGCCAACAGCTAGGCTCTCTGGTCCATATCTGCTTCCATTAAGTTGTGCTAAGCCAGGTTAGCTTGCAGAGCTTGCACAGAGAGGAAATTGGCATGTACTGTATATTCTTGTCTGACTCTGGAGAAGATGATAAGCTTCTTTCTTTCACCATAAGAACCTTCACAAACTGCAGGCCACCATGTCCTCCCTCCTCACTCCCCCTCCACCTCCCTCCTCTCTCTCTGCAGAGGACTTTGCAATATTCTTTGAGAAAAAAAGTGGAGAACATCCGCAGCTCCTTCTTCCAACCCCCACCCATTCCAATTGCTGAATCAAGAACCTCATCCTTTACTCTGTCATCCTTCTCTCCCATTACAGACGCAGAGGCCTTGACACTGGTAACGTTGAACCGTCCCACCACATGCCAGCTGGACCCAATACCCTCCCCACTCCTCCAGACCATAGCACCAGACATCCTCCCATTCCTAACTGTAACCATCAACTCCTCCCTCAACTCGGGGGTCGTTCCCACCTCCCTAAAACAAGCAGACAAACAAGAGTCCCACCGCTCATAAAAAACAACAACCATGAACCACACCGTCATAGACAACTATCGTCCTCTCTTCATCTCTCTTCTCTCCTTCCTTTCTAAATCGCTTGAACGTGCTGTATCCAACCAACTTACTGATTATCTCTTACAGAATGACCTCCTAGATCCTAATCAGTCAGGCTTCAGGACTGGTCACTCCACAGAGACGGCCTACATAGCAGTCACAGAGGCTCTTCACTTAGCAGGAGTGAAGGGCCTCTCCTCTGCCCTGATTCTCCTGGACCTGTCGGCAGCCTTCGATACACTCAACCATCAGATCCTCCTCACATCCCTCGCGGGAATGGGAGTGACTGGCTCTGCTCTGGCATGGCATTCTACCTCGATGACCGCTCCTACCAAGTATCATAGAGAGGGACCCTGTCGCCCCATTCAGTCTGGTGTCCCCCGGGGTTTGGTCCTTGGACCCCTCCTCTTCTCCCTCTACACCAAATCTCTGGGTAACATTATCACGTCTCGTGCTTTCTCGTATCATTGCTACTGTATGCCGACAATACTCAACTCTTCCTCTCCCTTACTCCCTCAGATATCCATGTCTCTGAGCGGATCTATGCCTGGATATGTGTTCGACATCTCTATCTGGATGATGACCAACCACGTAAAACTGAACCTACTGTAAGCTAAACAGAATTGCTTGACCTGCCGGCCAAATCCTCCCCGCTGACCAACCTTTCCATCACAGTGGAGAATTTAGCCGTGGCCACGTCCCCGACCACCAAGAACCTTGGTGTAGTCCTTGACGATCAGCTGAACTCCACTCACATCGCCGCAACAACCAGAACCTGCAGATTCCTCCTGAGCAATGTCAGAAGGATCCGCCATTTCCTGACAAAAGAAGCCACCCAGCTCCTTGTCCAATCAACAGTCATCTCCCGCCTCGACTACTGCAATGCACTGCTTGCTGGCCTTCCGACCACTGCCACCAAGCCTCTTTAACTCATTCAGAACGCAGCTTCCCACCTGATCTCAAACCTACCAAAGTCAGCCCATGTCACCCCACTTCTTAGGGACCTGCACTGGCTCCCCATTGCCGCACAAATCCGCTCTCAGTCCTTGCCCCACAATAGTGGAACGAACTTCCCACCACAGTTAGGACAGCCGAAACCCGTACAATCTTTCGCCGTCGACAAAAGACACACTTCTTCAACCAATATCTGAAATGAAAAAAAAATAACCCTACCTAACCTTACTGTCATGCACCTGTCCTAATATACTAACCTACACTGTAGCACTCAACACTTTGATGAACATTGTTACTCAGCTGATTTGAGTTGTGCCCTTCCTGATGACTTTTCGTACAGAACTTGTAAGTCGCTTTGGATAAAAGCGTCAGCTAAATGACAAAATGTAAAAGTAATGTAAATGACTTGAGATTTAGTGACTCGACTACAACACGTCCAGGTTCCATAAAAAGCTTGAGCGCACGTGGTATGCCGTCTTTATTTTGAGTATATTCACATATTTTCTTGACAAATTGTTCAAGTTCAAATTGTAGGTGAACATTTTTATTTAGTTTGTCAGAACTGTCTTAGACCATCAACACATACTCGGTTTAACTCCCATGTTTACAAACCTTGCACATTTTAACAAACCATTTAATTAGTCACTGTGTGATTAGTTACTAGTGAGCCTGATAGCAGGCTAGCCCGGAGAGGGGCTGACTCAATGACAAGGTTGAAGCTTCAACGGGAGCCAAGCTTTCTTCTATTTTTAATGTGCCTTTATTTAAATTTAAATTTTTTTGATTATCTTTTTCCCCCTCCTTCTTTTTCCGATTTTCTCCCATCCCACTGTTTAGTCGTTATGCCAATTCCCAACCCCCTTCCTGGTTGTTGCGCACTTTCCCCTAATGTTGGTCCGAGAGTCCGGAGACTGTCACATGCTTTCCTCCGACGCATGTGCAGCCAGCCGGCAGCCAGCCTGGCCGCGCAGATTCTCACTGGGAGAGTGTAACGTGTGGGAGGCCGCACTACCTTTCACCAGATCCTACCTTCGCTGAGCAGGTGCCCCGACCGAACTGTAGGGGTCGCTGTCCACAACGCCCAGGACCCACCCACGGCTCCCCTCCCCCTAACTCAGCCAAACGAGTTAGTATAGCGATCAGCCCGAGCCAAGGCAATGCTGACTCTCCGGGAGTCGAGACCGCAGCCTCTTGCATTGGTGACGAGCACAATCTCCGCTACGCCACCTGACCGCCAATGTGCCTTTTTTTAATCCCCTTCCCTTTTTAGATGCAAAGCACCTCTATGGCCGGCGATGTCACACTCACTCATTCACTCACACACTTACAGTAGGCGCTCTTCCCCCTGGCCTAGTGGTATCCCACAAGCATTAGATTGACATCAACATCAATCACGCTTCCACACAACATCGACACAGTATGGTATGAGCGCTCCTGGTATAGGAAAATATTACATTAGGTTGAACACCATTACATTTGACTGACATTCTGGGCCGTGTTTATAGGGTCACATGTTTTTCCATTTGTCCAAAACCAAGGTTGATGCACGCTAAGTATTTAAGTTACTGACATTCTGAGCCGTCTTTATACTATACTATACTATACTATACTATACTGGCCGCTATGAAAACCAGAGACAAAAAATGCTCTGAACTTCATAAAAGTCAGACAAAGCTTTCCAAAAGCTCAAACAGTGAACTCCAAGCCCACGTGGTTGAACTAAAAATCCAAAGAAACAGACTAAGAAATGACGTAAACACCATGATCAGAACCGCAAAAAGAAATTTCATCAACGACAAAACTGAGGAAAACAAAAACAAACCCTGCAAACTTTGGAAATTACTCAATAATCAACTAGGCTGCAGTAAAAAACTTAAAACCAGATTCTCAAACATAAACATAAAGACGGACAACACGCTCATCACAGACAAGCTGGATGTAGCCAATTACTTAAACATCTTCTTCACAAACATAGCCACAACACTGGTAAACAAACTACCCTCCCACTCAGGGCATTATGGGGTAGAACACATAGTAGCATACTACAAAAACCTAGGGGTCCACAAAGAAGACTTCAAACTTGAAATGGTAACAACCAATGAGGTACTCATTTTTTGAGCGCCCTCCAACCTAACAAGGCCACTGGCCATGACAACATCCCCTCCAAATTCCTCAGAGACGCAGCAGCCGCCATCACCCCAGTCATCACACACATAATAAACCTCTCTATAAAACAGGGGCACGTCCCCAAGGACTTCAAAATTGCGAGAGTGACCCCTCTACACAAAAAGGGCAGCAAATTAGACCCAGGCAACTACCGCCCTGTTTCTATTCTTACCTCCACCTCGAAAGTCATGGAGAAAATAGTCTACGAACAGGTCGAAAAGTACCTGGCGGAAAAAAATCTAATCTACGAATTCCAATCTGGCTTCAGAACGTCCCACTCCACTGACACATGCCTCCTCTATTTGAACGACCACATCAAACAAGAGGTGGACGCGGGCAAATACTGCGGCATGGTCATGCTGGACCTACAAAAGGCCTTCGACACTGTCAATCACTCCATTCTAATGGACAAGCTAAAAGCAATTGGTTTTGATAGCTTATCAGTGAGCTGGATGCAATCCTACCTGGAGGGGAGAGAACAGATGGTAGAGGTAAACGGTACTCTATCCCCCCCCCTCACAGTGAGCTGTGGTGTTCCACAAGGAAGCATACTAGGACCGCTACTCTTCCTAATTTATGCAAATGACATGTCGTCAGCCTGTGACTGCAACTTGTTCCTGTTTGCGGACGACTCAGCCCTGCTGGTCTCTGACAAGAACAAATTGCAGGTTGAAAAAACCCTCAGCACGGAACTAGGCAAAATCTGCATATGGCTCGCTGATAACAAACTATCATTACACATGGGCAAAACAGAGTCCATTCTCTTCGGTTCAAATAACAAACTCAGCAAGACCGACGGATTCTCAGTTACAGTGGGTGACAATATTGTCACAAGGAAAGACGAAATTACCTACCTAGGTTCCATCCTAGAGGCAAATCTTTCCTGTGACAAAATGGCATCCAATGTAATAAAAAAAAGTCAACCAACGAACTAGATTCTTGTACCGGATCTCCTCTCTGGTAAACAAGAATACCCTGAAGACTCTGGCAGGAGCACTCATTCAAGGGTACTATGACTATGCGTGCACCTCATGGTACCAAAGCACCTCAAAGGCGCTTAAAACAAAATTACAAACATCACAAAACAAACTGGTCAGACTACTACTTGACCTGAACCCCAGAACCCACCTCACCCCTGCCCACTTTGCCAACCTAGGATGGCTTAGAGTAGACGACAGAGTACAGCAACTTGCAATGGGCCTGGTCTACAAGATACACTATACGACCGGGGTGCCCATGTACATGTCAAAATACTTCCCAAAGGTCAGTGAATACCACAACCACTACACCAGAGGAAGCTCAACAAATCATGTTAAACCCAGATTCGGCTCAAACAAGGGACTAAACACATTTCGCAATTATGCCACAACAATGTGGAACGCCCTACCCAAAGCTGTAAAGGAACGTGAATCCCTGCCCACATTCAAAACCGCTCTTAAAGAGCACCTACGGGAGGCTGCAATTCGAAACTGGCCACCGTAAATGCCCAAAACCCCCACCACCTCCTAATAGACAGTCTCCTCCCCACCGCATGTATATATTCCCTCCCCGCCGTATGTATATTTCCCTCCCACCCACCCACCCCCTCCTAATGTACAGTCCCCTCCCCATCATATGTATATACTCTGTCAGGATCTAGGGGTAACAGTACTGTATATTTGAATACCGCTTATGTCACAAATGTATCAGTACTAAATACCTATATGTCCCTATGCCATAAATGTCATGTATGTTGTGTATGTCATAAATGTCTATATGAATTGAAAATGGGGGACCCTGATGGAAACAAGACAAACGTCTTTCTCAGGTCTGCATCCCCTTAACAATTGTATGTATTGAGCCGTACTGTATTGTACCCATTCTGCAATCTGTTAAATAAAGTTTTCATTCATTCATTCATTCATAGCTATGTTAGTTATTAAGTATTTAAGTTACTGACATTCTGAGCCATTTATACTGTACTGTAGCTACATTAGTTAAGTATTTAAGTTACTGTCATTCTGAGCCGTGTTTATACTGTAGCTACATATTTGGAGGAGAGGGAGAAAGGGGTCAGCCTCTTTTTTTTTTTTTAACAATATATTTATTGGGTTTTAGTTTGCAAATTACAACATGTATATCAGCAGAGCAGTATTCAGCAAACATTTTCACCCCGTTCTCCCTCCCCTAACCCCACCCCACACAAAATAATAATTAACTTCAAAAACAGGTTCACATAGGAAGGATACAGATTTAAATAAAAAATAAACATAAATAAATAATAATACAACCAAAATGTTTTACACATTAAGTAAAGGGTGTTTCTTGTCGTTTTTACACAATAATAAGAGTTGTCCCACAGTACTCCCCCTAATCCCGTTCTTGTTGAAGCAAGTTCCCAACATTCGTATTATGCTTTAAGAAGTACACAAATGGTCCCCAGGCATTATCAAAAATGTTTTGTTTACGTCTAACAATATACACCATCTTTTCCATTGACATATTTGAAGCCATTTCTTTAATCCACATACCAATTCTTGGTCCATCAACATTTTTCCAATTAAGAGCTATTACACGTTTTGCTTGTAATATGCACATATCTATAAATCTAAACTCTTTGCGTTGTAGATGTGGGGTGGTAGGATATAAACCAAGAATAAAAAGCTTGGGATTCAATGGCAACTTCTTTGATAAGATTTGATCGATCAGATCAATAACATCTTGCCAGAAGGTTTTCACTTTCACACATTCCCATATGCAGTGGAACAGTGTCCCCCTTTCCTCACTACACTTAATACAAGTATCTGGAATATTATCATTAAACTTATGCAATTTAACAGGAGTTATATATGTACGCATCAGCCATTTATATTGTATAAGTTTTAGGTTGCTACTGACTGTCTGACTCTGTGCCTCTTTACATGCCACGCTCCATTCTTCTAAAGATATTTCCTCCTCTATGTCTTCGTTCCATTGATTCAGTTTTGATTCAGATGATTCATCTGAACCAGATACAAATAAGTTGTATAGCATTGAAATTATACCTTTACCATAACAGTGTCTAGTGACTGCTACCTCTAAGATGGAAATGTTCGGTATATCCAATGAATGGTTCTGAGATGATATAAAACTCCTTAGCTGAAGATATTTAAAAAAGTGATGTTTCGGAATATCATATTTTGTAGATATTTCCGCAAAGGACATGAATACTTCATCCTCCTCCCTGTATACGTCTTGCACTTTCCTTAACCCCTTTTCAGCCCATACTTTAAATCCACTATCGTTTTGCCCTGATTTAAAATTGGCATTGCCCCAAATAGGACTGAACCTGGATCGGGACGTATTTATATTCAAATATTTGAGTGTGTCAAACCACACATCTATCATGTTTAAAATAATGGGGTTGTCTGTATTTTTCTTCAGATATTTACGGTCTCCAGAATACAAATACAGGTGCAAGGGTAAGCTCGGTTTAACAGAGCAGGATTCTGAATGGATCCAAGCAGGGGGATTCTCCGATGAGAAGTAAAACATGATCGTCCGCAATTGTGCTGCCCAGTAATACCATTGGATATTTGGGCATTTCAGGCCTCCTCGGTCATATGGTAGGTAAAGTAGAGATAGACGTAATCTGGGGCGTTTATTTTGCCATATAAAGTTGGTAAACAGTTTCTTGATTCTTGTGAACAAAGACGAGGGGGGAGGTAAAGGGATATTCTGGAATAGGTAGAGAAATTTAGGGAGTATATTCATTTTTAGAATAGGGGTCAGCCTCTTGCTCACCTACGGCATGTGTATTTAGTTGCTACTTAGAGTTACGTTATAACTTATCTTTATGATGCAACCGCTTTGATTGCGCGCTAAGTATTTCAATTACTGACATTCTGAGTCACGTTTCACTATTAGCTTTGGTGATTTGGAGGAGAGACAGGCATGGCACTTTATGTAAGACCAGTTCAATATATATGAGAATGCTTCACATCTATGACACTGTGGGTCCACATTAAAGTCCCCTGGCCACCTGGGAACTGAATCTCTCAACTTCAAGTGTTTGAAGATCTTGTTTATTGTACAGTGTTTGTTTATTGTACAATCATATGGCACTTCATCTGTATACTGTATATATATATATATATATATATATATATATATATATATATATATATATATATATATATATATATCATTACAGTATGCACTGAAAGTATGTTGTAATTGAAGTTTTTAGTGCATGCCACTCCCCTGCGTCTGTATAGGTCTTGCGTGACGGTTACCTTGAGGGAAGACAGTCTTTTCAAAGTGTTAAAACAATGGCCAACAAAGCAGTTCATCAGAAGATACTGAGGCAGTGCCTAGGTTTGCCTGTTACCATTTACTGTACCTTTGACTCATTGCATTTACATTTACGTCATCAGTAACCCATTACTTATAGACTAGACTTAGTTAGTCTATAGTCTGTGAAATATCGACAGATAACTTTCTAATCAGCCCGCACATTTTCACATTTTCTGAGGAATCCACCCGACATTGACAAAAGACAAATTAAAGATGAGCAATGTGACACATGGCCATCAAGTATCCAGAGCACATGCCTAGAAGAGTGTTTAGTGATGTTCTCTCACTCTCTCCCTGGTGTGCACAGGCTGCATGCCTATAGAAGAGAGTGTTTAGTGATGTTCTCTCACTCTCTCCCTGGTGTGCACAGGCTGCATGCCTAGAAGAGTGTTTAGTGATGTTCTCTCACTCTCTCCCTGGTGTGCACAGGCTGCATGCCTAGAAGAGTGTTTAGTGATGTTCTCTCACTCTCTCCCTGGTGTGCACAGGCTGCATGCCTAGAAGAGTGTTTAGTGATGTTCTCTCACTCTCTCCCTGGTGTGCACAGGCTGCATGCCTATAGAAGAGAGTGTTTAGTGATGGTCTCTCACTCTCTCCCTGGTGTGCACAGGCTGCATGCCTATAGAAGAGAGTGTTTAGTGATGTTCTCTCACTCTCTCCCTGGTGTGCACAGGCTGCATGCCTATAGAAGAGTGTTTAGTGATGTTCTCTCACTCTCTCCCTGGTGTGCACAGGCTGCATGCCTATAGAAGAGAGTGTTTAGTGATGTTATCTCACTCTCTCCCTGGTGTGCACAGGCTGCATGCCTATAGAAGAGTGTTTAGTGATGTTCTCTCACTCTCTCCCTGGTGTGCACAGGCTGCATGCCTATAGAAGAGAGTGTTTAGTGATGTTATCTCACTCTCTCCCTGGTGTGCACAGGCTGCATGCCTATAGAAGAGTGTTTAGTGATGTTCTCTCACTCTCTCCCTGGTGTGCACAGGCTGCATGCCTAGAAGAGTGTTTAGTGATATTCTCTCCCTCTCTCCCTGGTGTGCACAGGCTGCATGCCTATAGAAGAGTGTTTAGTGATGTTCTCTCCCTCTCTCCCTGGTGTGCACAGGCTGCATGCCTGTGAAGAAGAAGGGTGTGTTCAGCTGGAACATCTTACCTTGTTCAGAAAAGTAACAGTAGCTTAGATCTGGATAACTGCCCCTGCTATGAGATAAAGGGAGCATGCCTGTGAGTAGTACACGGGAGATGTTTGATCTTGTGGTACTTTAATCCCCCTAGGGAAACTGTCTGTGACACTTCCTAATCTTTAACTGTTTAAATACCAGGTAAACAGATGGTAAGAACAGTTTCTTTATTGGTCATTATTTAAGCATTACATCACGCGCAGGAGTGGTTTGTGACCAATAAACCATGCCTAGGGGTGGTCGTTAGGCCCGAGGCGCAGCCGAGGGTGGTTACACCCCCCTAGGCATGGTTTATTGGTCACAAACCACTCCTGCGCGTGATGTAATGCTTTTATACAACTGCCAGATTCATCCAACCTT
>NC_140168.1:55640856-55648739 GCF_963971535.1 Notolepis coatsorum
ATGCCAATTCCCCCCTCCCCTACCTGGTCGTTGTGCGCATGTGCCCCCTACTGGTCGGTCAAGGGAGCCCTGAGGTCTACCACATGCTTCCTCCAACACATGCGGAGACAGCCAGCGGCTCTCTTTTCACCTGACAGCGCGGACTCTCGTTGGTGAAGTGTAACGCGTGGGAGGTCACACTGCCTTCACCACTTCCTGTCTTTTGCTGTGCAGGCACCCTGACCTGACCTGTAGGAGTCGCTGTCCACAACGCCAGATTACCACCCCATCGACTTCCCTCCCGCTAACTCAGCCAAACGAGTTAGTATGACGGCTGGCCCAAGCCAGAGGCAATGCTGACACCCGGATTCGAGACCGGAGTCTCTCGCATTGGTGATGAGCGCAATCTCCGCTGCGCCACCCAGCCGCCCCTCGATTCAGGTAACTTGATTGGAGTTGTCACAGGTATAGGATGGCAATAGCCCAAGTTTAATTGCATAGTGCATACTTTAAAAGCTAGACTTTCTTGGAAACCGCTAACTTAAAGAGTGTAGCCTAATTCCCTGGGAAGAATGCAATTAATCTGGGCCTATTGCCATCCTAAACCTGTGACAAATACAATGTAGTTACTTGAATTGAGGGCTTTCTTATTTTAGTAATTTTTTTTTTTTTTTTTTTTTAAGGTCCACTATCTTATAAATGGCCTTTTCCAGTAGTTTGCATTGTTTTCAAGCAATGTGGGGTTGTACCAACACTGACTAGATGTGAAATTCTCATTCAGTCCCATTCCTCCAGTTCAGCTGATACAAGATCCTCCCCCACTAAACCAAGCCATTCAGAATTGACTCGCTATCCTACGTAGCAATGCGCTGATCTGCCACCGCCCGCCCACAATCAACTGTGATACGTTGAAATTATGATCAAAAACGGAGCGAGTGGAAATAATGCGGAAGCGGTTTCCGTGTCAGACAGCACTTCCTAAAAAGAGAGAGAGAGGGAGAGAGAAAGAGAGAGCGGGAGAGACAGATGGAGAGAGTGAGAGAGAGGCTCATACGGTACGAGTTTCGGAGCGATCTCTCCTCTGCCCCTGCTTTTTCACACTCGCGACTCGAGCCGCTGCACGCTCTGTGCTCTCGTCTCTGTCTGTCTGTCTCTCTCCCTCTCTCTCTCTCCCTCTCTATCTCTCTCTATCTGTCTCTCCATCTCTATCTCTCTCTCTCTCTCTCTCTCTCTCTCTCTCTCTCTCTCTCTCTCTCTCTCTCTCCCCCAAAGGTATCTGCCAGTGCAGGTGGGTGACTGTCACTCAAAGCGCATTGCGAGTATGGGCGGAGCCCAGCCAAAAACAGCTTGGAATCTGGAAGGGCAGAAAGTGGTCCACCAAAGTACTTGATTAAAAATACATAACAATGAATTTTATTGAAAGAAAACTTACAGATGTGTTCCATAGACTCACAGGAATTGTGTAAAATTGCCCAAATAGTGAAAAGAATAGCAATAGTTCCCCTTTAAAGTAGTTACTACTTGTAGCTAAGGGGCTACACAACCCTGACTGTATTTAAATGTTAGATTAGACCACTACTAGAATATTAATTAGCCAGACATTAAAGGTACACAAAATGGCGGACACTCCATTAACTGCGAGGGGACAGTGATACAAGTTCAATAATCACTTTAATATTAATAGCAAACATACATATTATATAGAACGCAGATCTCCTGTTATTAAGATAATGTCAATGCAACAATGTCAAAGGTAACGATAGTCCTGAACTACGAGTACTCGACCGTTGATGCTTGGAATGGAGTGAGAAGAAGCGAGCAGCACGGGGAAAGCAAGATGGCGGGTGGAGACGGTAATTCTCTGGAGCTCCTGCTCCAGAGAGCTGCAGACAAACTTGGGATAATCCTGTCGTCGCTGGTGAGGAGGGTCTCGTACGGACCGGGTTCCTGTATTCCTAGCGCCCGATGGCAGGATTAATAGCTATTAGTCCAAAAAGCCCGTTGGCATGGTTGCTAGCTAGTTAGCCCTTGTGTACTTAGGCCAACCCGCATGTCGTCTTCAATAGGTAGTTAAATCCAGAACGCCGCTGGATTCAGCTATAAGTCTCTCAACGTTACTTCGCTCAAACAAGTCACTATACTGTGCCAATAGTGGCTCGACAATATTATGTGGTATCTAATTAGCTGTACAGCTCTGTCAAGATACGTTGCTTGGGGAGCTCCAGTAGCTCACTGCGTATCTCTGCGCTATTTCGGCATCGGGGACAACCGTGCGCGTCACGGATCTGGGGTACACGAGTTCGACTCCCGGACTCACCGTATTTTCTCAGAGTGTCTTCCCCTGATCTATATCCCATTCAACCTGTTTCTGTCGGTCATGCTTGACCAGAAAAAGCGATAAACGCTAAAAAATGAAGTTTAAAAAAAAAAAGATACGTTGCTTGCCGTCCTGTTACTGCTACCAAAAATGTCTTCTATAACTCTCTCACACGCTGTCCGGGCATGTCCTAAGAACCCCGCGCATGCGCTCACGCTGTCTACGGTGTTAAGAGTGGAACATATACAAATAAGCGAATGATTAATACTGGTAGGTAAATAGATGACGGGAGAATATATATCTTATATATATATAAACAATATATAAGGTATACAAAATAATAAACGCAGACTCTATGTGTTAATCTGGACCTTCAGAACACTACTTATTTACAGTAGATTTACATTATCTCTCTGGATATCCCTCAAAGACACTCCCGGTTATGGCTCTTGTCGCCCTGACTGCCTGGTCAGCCCTGCCACCCGTTAACAGAGACCCTGAAGATGGTTGCCGGAACAGAAAAGTACACTCTTCCCCCACTTAAAATTTGGGAGTCATAATTTGATGTCAGACTACAATTAATGTCTGCTGCAACAAAAATCCATCGATCGATTGGGATCTAGAGTGGAAAGACAATGGCTGAGTGTGTGTGTGTGTGTGTGTGTGTGTGTGTGTGTGTGTGTGTGTGTGTGTGTATAACGGTACACTCACAGCATCTGCTGCGTTGGCTGAGGTCGGTCCAGGTGCCGTTGGGGAGACACTTCCTGACCTTGGGGCCTACGATCACCCTGTTCCCCCTGCAGATGTACTCAATCTCATAGTCCACCGGCAGTACCTGCACACTGCGGATCTACAGACACATGCACACGCACGCACACACATACACACGCACACACAGAGGGGGAGAGGGGAGAAAGAGATGGCACATGCCCAAAAATATGCAGAGGAGGAGGGAGAGGGGATTGTTTTAAACAAACATACACAAGTACACAGGGGAGAAAGAGAGGATGGATTCACACACACATACACACACACACACACACACACACACACACACACACACACACACACACACACACACACACACACACACACACACACACAGATACTTATTATGAAAGTGCAGGGTATTGTATTGAATGAAAACATTGGTGTCATTGGTGTCTGGAAAAGAATAAAAAATAAAAACCCAATTTGTTTGGCTATCCTGCTATCTAATCATCCTCCCCTTACCTGTTCTTGTGTCAGCCCTCTGTATCTGATCCCTCCATCTCGAGGGGGCCGGATGATAGCGCAGCCTGAGAAAGGAGACGTACAATCAGATAAGAGCGGTGCCTCCTCTGTGGCCCCTATATCCATCTCCCCGCCTGGATCTGTTTTGTGCATGTTGGGACTCGCGTTAAAGAGATACCGTGGAGGCTCCCCGATGCCGAGGAGTGTCGACGACGGCCACTAGATGGCGATCTCAGCTATGTTTCATCAGAGAGAGGGGGATTGATTGAGGAGCCTCTGATCTCTATAGCTTGGTTTCCCACTACAATTCCAAACACGGCCCACCCGAGGTGTACTCAGTCATTACCCACAGCAATGACCCCCCTCCCTCGCAGCACTTTGCATAGGACAACGTTCATGTGGTTCTTTTTGTTTCCTCATTACTGACAAGAGCCGTTTGTCAAACCGCAGCGACAATTTAGCCGACAAATTGCGCTTTCAATGGTGTGGAAACAAAAGAGGCTAATGGGTCTAGCTGGGAGGTGATGACTGCCGAGGCCGGGCCAACTTCACATCTCTAGCCTGCTATTGCATGCTGTCAGGCAAAAGCCTCCAGTCCTGTCTTTAGTGGGTGAGAACTGAAGGGTGAACATTTCAGGAATTGAGGAAAAAACAACCTCATTTTCAGATTGTCACGTGTGTTTTTGAAGTTCTATGTTGGGTTTCGAATGGGTCCCAGTTGATCATATTAAGACGGCGGACATTTTTACTCTTATGTCATGCTCAGGTTGGGTTTTCAGGAACAGGGGGGAAAGGAACCCAACCTGAGCATAATATAACCGCAAAATGTCCGCTGTGTCAATTGACCTTAGCGTCATGAAACCTGCTCACAACACAGCGGCAAGTAAAGTTTGCAATATAGCAAACATTAAAACATTCAACTATATAAACCTGAAAATTAGACAAAATTTGGCGGTTTAGTATGTATAACGCTAATGCCAAGCTAACACAAGACCTGTCCTGTATAATCTAGGCTGTTAGTCTGAGAAAAACAAATCTGTGCTGGTAATTAAAAACGTAAAAATAAAATTAAAAATAAAAAGACGATTTTCAGTGTGATTGTCCCTTTAAATATCTGCATGCTGCAGATGGAGAGCAAGGATAAGAGATGAGCAGACTGGAGGAGAAGTAACATTCTCTCCGATGAACACATCAACCAAACCTTTGATGTAGATTTGGGAATGACCTCAATGCTTATATCAAGCTAAAAACAAACCACTCACACACCTTGCTACACAATATCGTCATGGTTAAATCATTACAGCACATAATAGGTGTGTGTGTGTGGGGGGGGGGGGTTGTCTATCTGTCTATCTATCTGGCCTCAACTGGACAGCTTGTAAACAATGTGATGTAATTTCCTATTTCCCTGCTAGTGTGGTGTATACCTCCCTGCTAGTGTGGTGTATACCTCCCTGCTAGTGTGGTGTATACCTCCCTGCTAGCGTGGTGTATACCTCCCTGCTAGCGTGGTGTATACCTCCCTGCTAGTGTGGTGTATACCTCCCTGCTAGTGTATACCTCCCTGCTAGCGTGGTGTATACCTCCCTGCTAGTGTGGTGTATACCTCCCTGCTAGTGTATACCTCCCTGCTAGTGCGGTGTATACCTCCCTGCTAGTGTGGTGTATACCTCCCTGCTAGTGTGGTGTATACCTTCCTGCTAGTGTGGTGTATACCTCCCTGCTAGCGTGGTGTATACCTCCCTGCTAGTGTGGTGTATACCTCCCTGCTAGCGTGGTGTATACCTCCCTGCTAGTGTGGTGTATACCTCCCTGCTAGTGTGGTGTATACCTCCCTGCTAGTGTGGTGTATACCTCCCTGCTAGTGTGGTGTATACCTCCCTGCTAGTGTGGTGTATACCTCCCTGCTAGTGTGGTGTATACCTCCCTGCTAGTGTGGTGTATACCTCCCTGCTAGTGTGGTGTATACCTCCCTGCTAGCGTGGTGTATACCTCCCTGCTAGTGTGGTGTATACCTCCCTGCTAGTGTGGTGTATACCTCCCTGCTAGCGTGGTGTATACCTCCCTGCTAGTGTGGTGTATACCTCCCTGCTAGTGTGGTGTATACCTCCCTGCTAGTGTGGTGTATACCTCCCTGCTAGTGTGGTGTATACCTCCCTGCTATCCCTGCTAGTGTGGTGTATACTGTACCTCCCTGCTAGTGTGGTGTATACCTCCCTGCTAGTGTGGTGTATACCTCCCTGCTAGTGTGGTGTATAGTGTACCTCCCTGCTAGTGTGGTGTATACCTCCCTGCTAGTGTGGTGTATATTCTTATTACACTGGGAGTGGCTTGTGGCTATTTTTCCTGCATCTTGAGTATCTTGTAATGTGTTGTGTTTGTTCTCCTCTTTCACTCTCCTAACGCCGGTGCATATGGTAGCAGTGTGATTACATCCAGGTTCAACCCCCCAGTGTACCCCCCCCCCTAATTGCTAACCATTCAACACATTCTCTCACCAGAGGACAGGAAGGACCAGCAGAACGTGACTCCACTAGCAAGCAGCCCTCCCTCCCTCCCTCCAACGCCATGCAGCGGGCACAAAGGCTCAAAGTCTGCCGGGGAGGAATGACAGGCTACTAATCTGATGGCAGGTTTATGTCTATATTACTGAGATCTGACATCTGCCTGGGAGCATTAGCGTCAAGCCCGCCAGGCCGCGGACAGAGAGGGGCGATAATGGGGTGGGGGGGACTATGTGTTTACAGCAAATATCCATTAGCTTGTACTGCTTTCTCCTATCAGCTGCAGATTGGTTTTTAAAAACATGGGAGCGTGGAGGTGGCTGCTGCTGCCAAGCCGGGGCTGTTGGGAAGGTGGGAAACACTGCTTGTCCACTACTGGTCTCTAGAGCCGCGTGTCGGCAAAGTCATGTCCAGGAGCGACTGATACCACAAGCAGGGGCCTCAGAGGCAGACTGATACCACAAGCAGGAGAGACAGAGGCAGACTGATACCACAAGCAGGGGCCTCAGAGGCAGACTGATACCACAAGCAGGAGGGACAGAGGCAGACTGATACCACAAGCAGGAGAGACAGAGGCAGACTGATACCACAAGCAGGAGGGACAGAGGCAGACTGATACCACAAGCAGGGGAGACAGAGGCAGACTGATACCACAAGCAGGAGAGACAGAGGCAGACTGATACCACAAGCAGGGGAGACAGAGGCAGACTGATACCACAAGCAGGAGGGACAGAGGCAGACTGATACCACAAGCAGGAGGGACAGAGGCAGACTGATACCACAAGCAGGAGGGACAGAGGCAGACTGATACCACAAGCAGGAGGGACAGAGGCAGACTGATACCACAAGCAGGAGGGACAGAGGCAGACTGATACCACAAGCAGGGGCCTCAGAGGCAGACTGATACCACAAGCAGGAGGGACAGAGGCAGACTGATACCACAAGCAGGAGAGACAGAGGCAGACTGATACCACAAGCAGGAGGGACAGAGGCAGACTGATACCACAAGCAGGAGGGACAGAGGCAGACTGATACCACAAGCAGGAGGGACAGAGGCAGACTGATACCACAAGCAGGAGGGACAGAGGCAGACTGATACCACAAGCAGGAGGGACAGAGGCAGACTGATACCACAAGCAGGAGGGACAGAGGCAGACTGATACCACAAGCAGGAGGGACAGAGGCAGACTGATACCACAAGCAGGAGGGACAGAGGCAGACTGATACCACAAGCAGGAGAGACAGAGGCAGACTGATACCACAAGCAGGAGGGACAGAGGCAGACTGATACCACAAGCAGGGGAGACAGAGGCAGACTGATACCACAAGCAGGAGAGACAGAGGCAGACTGATACCACAAGCAGGAGGGACAGAGGCAGACTGATACCACAAGCAGGAGGGACAGAGGCAGACTTATACCACAAGCAGGAGGGACAGAGGCAGACTGATACCACAAGCAGGAGGGACAGAGGCAGACTGATACCACAAGCAGGAGGGACAGAGGCAGACTGATACCACAAGCAGGGGCCTCAGAAGCAGACTGATACCACAAGCAGGAGGGACAGAGGCAGACTGATACCACAAGCAGGAGAGACAGAGGCAGACTGATACCACAAGCAGGAGGGACAGAGGCAGACTGATACCACAAGCAGGAGGGACAGAGGCAGACTGATACCACAAGCAGGAGAGACAGAGGCAGACTGATACCACAAGCAGGAGGGACAGAGGCAGACTGATACCACAAGCAGGAGGGACAGAGGCAGACTGATACCACAAGCAGGAGGGACAGAGGCAGACTGATACCACAAGCAGGAGGGACAGAGGCAGACTGATACCACAAGCAGGAGGGA
>NC_140168.1:55648939-55706439 GCF_963971535.1 Notolepis coatsorum
GGACAGAGGCAGACTGATACCACAAGCAGGAGGGACAGAGGCAGACTGATACCACAAGCAGGAGGGACAGAGGCAGACTGATACCACAAGCAGGAGGGACAGAGGCAGACTGATACCACAAGCAGGGGCCTCAGAGGTAGACACACACATGTACTACATGTATACATGCAGACATAGACACACACACATGTACTACATGCATGTGCACACTGCACAGACACACACACACAGACATGTACTACATGCATGCACATACTATATACTACTACTAATGCTTCTACTATACATACTACTGCTACTACTACACACATATTACACAGGTACACACACACATACTACTACATCTGCTACAACTGCTACAACATCAAACAAGCACATACACACACACACTAGGGATGGGTACCGAATCCGGTACTTTTAAGGGTATCGCGACCGAATCACCTCGGTACTGCCGAGTACCGATTCTTCATGTGTGCCACATTTTGGTAATGCAAATGTTTTTTAAGTCCTATGATGTCAACGTTTCGTTTACCACAAAACCTATGAAGTGTGCACATTCACGTCAACGTTCACTCGCACAATACATGCTTACCTAGGATTTGACTTGATTCGACAACAACAAAGCAGTCGGGGCAATGGCAAGCCGAAAGCGGTCGCAAGTGTGGTTACACTTTACAAAGCTAGATGCAGACAACGCTCGCTGCAATAATATATATTATATATTAACACTTTAACTGCCGGAAGACGTGTTTAGGCGTCCTTCCCCGCCATGCTCAAGTTGCCGAAGACGCCGTAACTCATCTTTGATATCAATATTTCAAAAATCTGTGATCGGATTCATATTTCCCATCCGCTGGCCTGAGACCCACCAAAAAGCCCCACTGAACCCTCTAGCGGTTCAAGAGCGCCATCTGGTGGCCGATCGGCGCAATCGCCAAACAGAAAGTTACTTGGACGATGTGCTGTTCACCCATATTACTTCCGGGCACTCGGTATAGGTTCCGGCACTCTAGCTCGTCACAATACATAGCGATCCGTTGCCAATAACTCGATAAACAACATGATTTGGACGTATATACTATTATACAAGCTGGAAATGGACCGGATATTTCTACATCCCATAATGGAAAACTGTCTACCCCACGCTGATCGCCCAACGGCCCGCGGAGACAGGGGTGAGTTTTAGCATGTAATATTTCCGTGTTCGACACTAACTGCTATAATGAACATTTGACCCACATTAGATGAATGGTATAACGCTGCCCACGGAATTATAAACGCCCCCTCGCCCATCCGGTCAACATCAGATGACGTGTAGTAACTTCCAGAAGTCCGTCCAGTTGGATTTTTTTATATCGCACCGATTGCTATCAAACTGTATTTGATCATCAATATAATGCATTTGGGGCTATAAATCACGTTCTGGAGAAAGCTGCAGAAAGAGATGAAAACATACTTATACTTTAGATCATATTTTAGTATGAATATGTGAATGAAAAAGTTTAACGTTCATACACCCTGAACAATACATATAGGACATTGAATGAGCCCTAATAATGGCAATTTAGCAATAGAATTTAAAAAGTTATAGCCCTGCAAAGAAGGGGAACTTCTCCATAGACAAATAGAGCTGGCAACCTATGGTATATCATGAATTTAGCCTTAGGCAATCAAAGTGTTAAAACAAATTGTTCTAAATAATATGATAAAAAAATGTATTTGAAGTTTGGACAATTTTTTTACAACTGAGGTAGGTAGATTAAATTTTTAGAGAGTAAAGTACAGAAAAAGGTACCGCTGGGTACCGGTATCGGTTCAAATGTGAACGGTACCCAACCCTAACACACACACAGACACACACAATTACATGGGTAAACATGAACTTATACACACACACAACCGTTGCTACTATTCCTATTACTACAACATACACACACACACTTACACATATTACACAGGTAAAAATGTATGCATACACACATACTACTACATTTGCTACACTACTGCTACTACTTCTACTACTACACCTCACACACACAGACACAGAGCCCTGTGCAAAGACATACAGTAACTGCTGTGCTTTTGGTATCACTCCCTTTTTTGAAACACACAAAAGGGGACACTCCATCAAAGACAAGACGTTTTATAAAGAAAAGCCTCAGTCATTACCAGCAGATATATTGTGCACAGCCTCAGCAAGCGAAGGGAACACGCAGATAATTAACAGAAGAAATGACAGTGCCATCCCACCACCTGCAGAAAGAAGAGGGAGAGAGAGAGGCATATATTCAGACAGAGAGCAAGAAAGGCATGGGAGCTGGGAAAGAAAACCCAGAAGAAGAAATTGAGGGAGAGACACAGAACAAAATAGGGTAGGAGAACAGAAAGAGGGAGAGAGCGAGAGGACAAAAGCTGTAGCAATAAAGAACAAGAGAGCACGTTTTGAACAATTCTACAATCACTAGCCAACAGACAGATGCAACACCAGGGGTGGAAATGATGAAAGGGCCCCTGTTCCTTTGCTTTTGTATGAAAGGACCAGGGTATTTTAACAGGCTTATTCCATACACCCCCCCACACAATTCACATGTACACAAACACACACACTTCCCTGTGAGTCACTGTGGAGGTGCACACCGGGAAAAAGGGATCGATCAAGAGCAGGGCTAAATGAGCCAGATTGAGGCGCTACATCAATGCTCGCCTCGTGCCGAGGGAGAGACCAGAGAGAGAGAGAGGCAGCGGGATATCTAAGAAGTCCACTTCATTGTAGGTGTTTTAGGAGAGAGGGGGGGGGGGGGGGGGTAATTGCGGTGTAATTGAGAGGATTGGTTATTTGCTTTGAAATGATGGATGCCATTGTGGTGGCGTTGTACGATAAAGCGGGGCAAAAAAGAACGAGTATATGGACGGAGAAAGAGGGCTAAAACATTTTTGTTCTGTTTCGTTGTTTGTGTGTGTGTGTGTCTTTAGTTTTCTGCCCAACAGGCATGAAACAACGCCCCCCCCCCCCCCCCCTTCACAAAACACACTGATCAGAGTAGCACCTGCCAGTGGTGGGGAATAACCACATACCTGGCACCTGGGGGACTAGAGGGGGGGGGGTCAATAGGGACCCTATGCTTTGATTACGACGACTCATCTACGATACCGTAAAAATGGTTCTTGGTGCATCGTGGTACAATTTCTTTCATTGGCTCCCATTCAACACGTTGCGATTCTAATAATTTCTCTACCGTTTTTCTACGTGGCAGTCAATTGCATAATATCTCCTTGTGCTCTTACTATGAATCCTTGCTCTTACTACTGTATAAATCCTTGCTCTTACTACTGTATAAATCCTTGCTCTTACTATTGTATAAATCCTAGCTTTTACTATTGTATAAATCCTAGCTTTTACTACTGTATAAATCCTTGCTCTTACTACTGTATAAATCCTGGCAAACTAAAAAGGCTTCATCTCATCCATACATTTGCCTTCTGATGTTCCCCCTGGCTGCTCTGGACCTAATGGAAAATCCAATAGATTAGATTTTTGATTAAATGGGGTTTTCATTGACTTAACGAGCTCTCAATCGGCCGTGAAATGGCGAGGAATGAATCCCAAACGCACTCTCTCATCTTAAACAATAGAGGTGGGAGTAGCTCCTGGTCACGCCTGAGCTCTTCCAAGGGCCCAAGAGCCCCCCCCCCCCCCCCCCCCCCCCCCCCCCCCCCCTGCCCCCCGCCTGGCACTGAACGGGAGCGTGCAATCGCCTTTCCTAGTTCCTTGGCCAGAGGGGAGAGTGTGAAATGGCTGTTAGAGAGCGAGAATGTGCTGCTCTGCTGTAGGGTGGGGTTAAAGGCCTGGGTCATGGTCCTCTGCCTGTAGGGTGGGGTTAAAGGCCTGGGTCCCTGGTCCTCTGCTGTATGGTGGGGTTAAAGGCCTGGGTCCTGGTCCTCTGCTGTAGGGTGGGGTTAAAGGCCTTGGTCCTGGTCCTCTGCTGTATGGTGGGGTTAAAGGCCTGGGTCCTGAGTCCTCTGCTGTAGGGTGGGGTTAAAAAGGGCTGGGTCCTGGTCCTCTGCTGTAGGGTGGGGTTAAAGCCTGGGTCCTGGTCCTCTACTGTAGGGTGGGGTTAAAGGCCTGGGTCGTGGTCCTCTACTGTAGGGTGGGGTTAAAGGCCTGGGTCCTGGTCCTCTGCCTATAGGGTGGGGTTAAAGGCCTGGGTCCTGGTCCTCTGCTGTAGGGTGGGGTTAAAGGCCTGGGTCCTGGTCCTCTGCTGTATGGTAGGGTTAAAGGCCTGGGTCCTGGTCCTCTGCTGTAGGGTGGGGTTAAAGGCCTGGGTTCTGGTCCTCTGCTGTAGGGTGGGGTTAAAGGCCTGGGTCCTGGTACTCTGCTGTAGGGTGCTGGTCCTTATAATAACTTTTTGGAAATACATGGTTTTCATCTGAAGGCAGTAACCTATTAGTAATAGGCAGATGTATAGCATAGTACAGTATAATATAGTATAGTATAGCACAACATAACACAAATAGCACAGTAGTATAGTATACTGCAGTAGAGTATAGTATAGTATAGTATAGGTTAGGATAGGATAGGATAGGATAGGATAGGATAGGATAGGATAGGATAGGATAGGATAGGATAGGATAGGATAGGATAGGATAGGATAGGATAGGATAGGATAGGATAGAATAGGATATACTTAGACTTTATTGTCCCCAAGGGGAAATAATTGTTCACATCACTGCACTGCACTCATCAGACAACAGTATTATATACAACATCAGTATTAAATAGTACCTACAAAATCAGTATCAAATAGTACAATGAGTGTGAATTTGGCCCAGTTAGTAACGAATAGTACTTTAAAAAAAAAACTGGTGGAACAGTACAGTAGGATGGGTTGAATAACGCTCTGGTACAAACAATAGGAGATGGGGCAATAGAGTCATTTAAGCTTATGGATGACCACACGACAGTGTGCTGGTCGAAGCTGTGTCTAGTGTCCACTGTCACTCCGAGGTATTTGAAACTGTCAATAATGGTTATTGATGAGAATGGGGTGCTGAGGTGAGGGGGGGGGGGGGGGGGGGGGGGGCAATTCTTATTTGCTGTGTTGTGATACAGAGTGGTTGTCCGTGAATAGGGCAAGGATGGCTGTGTACAGGAAGGGGCCCGACACACGACCCTGTGGCGCTACACGTGTTAGTGGCGAGTGCAGGTGATGTGGTTGTGCCCACACCCTCACAGCATGCAGTCTGTCACTGAGCAAATTGTGCATAAGATGGATCAGACGGACGGGAGTGTTCAGATGATCATCAGATGCCTTTGGATGATGTTAAAAGCAGAGCTGAAGTCCAGAGGATGCTGACGGGGAACCCAGGTGCTGGAGGAGGAGGTGCAGCAGGCAGGCCACAGCATCCTCTGTGCCCCTCTTAGACTTATAGGCAAATATTTTTTTATCCACTTTTTCTCCTCATTTTCTATTTTTCTAGTATAGTAAAGTATTAATAGTATAGTATATAGTATAGTATAGGATAGAATATTATAAAATGGGATAGCATAGTATAGTATAGATTCTAGAATAGTATAGTATACTATACTCTTGTCTTGAAGACTAGTACCTGAATATGGAAAATAAGCTTTATGCATTATCATTCTGTGGTACCTATATCCTGAGGCTATTGTACGCCAATGTTTACAGTTTACAGCTTAAAAATAAAATGAAATCACTATGGTAATTCGCCACATTTTGGATATCTGTTGCAGGGCTGCAGTTTGTTTGCGTTTGGATTGTGCATTGGGCCTTTAACATGCACGCGCACACACACACACACTCACACTCACAGACACATTAAACCCTCATCAGGGCACAGAGGCATGAAGAAAGCTACTCTTCCACCTGCAGTGGAATCCCCTTTTCTCTCTCTGACAGCCTCGCTTTCTCTCTCTCTCTCTCTCTCTCTCTCTCACACACACACACACACACACACACACACACACACACACACACACACACACACACACGCACACACACACACGCACACACAATCTCTCTCTTTCTCTCTCAGTCTCTTGTTCTCATGGTGTCTCTCTCTCTTTCTATCTCAGTATCTTGTTCTCTCATGGTGTCTCTCTCTTTCTCTCTCAGTCTCCTTTATAGTCTCTTGCTCTCTCTTGCGCCCACCTCCTTCCTTATGTATACTATATGGAAGCTGGTATGAAAGTGGGGTCCCTAGGAGAAATGGAAAGAACAACCAGGTGCTCCAGCGCAGTGTAAAATGTAGTTTAAAGGCCTGACCAGTGATCCAAAAGAAAACAAATTACGTCCATTTGGGCCGTTCCATTGCTTTTTTCCTGGTAGGGGGTTTGATTTGTCCTATTTCCAACTTCAGTGGTATGCACCATTATGCTAAACCGAAACTAAAACCGACGGCTAATAAGGATCTATTTTGGGGGTATGTGGTGATTTCACTCACACATAACAATTGTGAGAAGAGGGTGTTATTGAGTACAAACACACACATGTAATCAATCTCAAGGATGCTCACACACAGACAAAAGAGATGAACCCTTTCACTACCACACTACAGAATGTTAACCATTCACTACCACACTACAAACGGTTAACCGTTCACTACCACACTACAGAAGGTTAACCTTTCACTACCACACTACATAATGTTAACCTTTCACTACCACACTACAGACGGTTAACCGTTCACTACCACACTACAGAAGGTTAACCTTTCACTCCACACTTCATAATGTTAACCTTTCACTACCACCACACTACAGAAGGTTAACCATTTGGTGGTGTGGTAGTGAAAGGGTTAAAGCTATAGTGCGCATTCCCTATCTACACAGAACTATACTATACTATATACTATACTCTAGAGTCTATACCAGGGGTAGGCAACCCTAGGCACGCGTGCCTGCATAGGCACGCGGGGGCATTTTCATAGGCACAGGGGGCAGCATTAAAAAAAAATATATATATACTTCTTTTTTTTTTTTTTTTTTGACTTTATATGTTGTCGCATTTATCTTGTTGAAATCCTCCCATGGGTTATTTTTACTACCACATATTTAATTGAGACCCTTTATTTGTTTATTATTTCAATTTAGCTGGAAATACATTGCTACATCATTCAGTAACATTTACAGAGCCTTATAACAAAAACATTATTACGGTCTCCATTGTGACCAGTGGGATTAATCAACACATTTTATTATTTATTTTTCTATTTCATTGAACATTGCACATGTTAAAAGCAATTTTTTTATTACCAAGTCAACTTGTGTTCTTAAAACAATGACAATAAACATAGTTTTATTAGGTTGAAATAATGTGGTTGTGTACTTATTTTTCTGTTAACTTATTATGGATTGAAAACTGAAAACCTTAATGCACAGTAACTGAACTCAATATTTTTAAGTTCTGGTAACTTATTATTTTTTTTTTTTACAGTGTAGTCTTGCAATCAATCAAAACTTATTTACACGATATACCTCACATTCACCCGCCATTCACATCCTGGTGTTCTCCTGGTGTTCTCCATTAGGCCTGTAGGTGGAGCTATGACAGCACACGTACAGTACACACACCGATGGTGTGTGATGTGTCCAAAAATGAATGGGCAAATGTGAGTGAAATGGTCGCACTGTATGCAGCTGTTTGTCTGCATTGCATCCCCCCCCCCCCCCCCCAACTCAGATTTAGGGTTGATACAACCATCATAATAATATTGTTAATAATAACAATAACAATAATGATGTAATAATGTAAAAATTATCATTAAAAAGACCTGATTATGAGAAAAAAAATTACGGTGCATGGAATATTGTTGAGGCACACTAGTTACAACTATATTTCAAACAGGCACTCCATGTCAAAAAGGTTGCTGACCCCTGGTCTATACTATACATTTCTATGGTACAGACACAGACACACACACACACGTGCATACATAGATAGCATCCTATAGTATTTATCCATGCTACATACTATTTGTATGCAATTATGTGTGTGATCTGTTATTATGCACATGCTGATTTGTATGGATACTAAAAGGACCAACAGTGTAGAGTGGATGGTTGCTACATGATTGTTTCTAACACACAATTCAAGTTTCCAGTGTAATTTCTGGTTCTAGGTCAGCAAAAACTTCCCATACAAACATTAAAAAACAACATGCTGACCACTGAAACATAATTTGTGTGTTTTGTTTTCTTGGCAACTGTCCATTCCAGTATACCTTCCTTTTGGCCCAACTAGCAAGTGGAAACAGCCATGAGTCTCCTGTTTTCTTCTTCTGGTATCACAAACAGCAACTTCCACCTGGGTGTGCAAGTATATAGTATGTAGTATGTAGTAAGCAGTAAGCAGATACTGCACTTAATGTACTGAACAGTACGCTCCATCCAATGTACATATTTTATGTGTGTTGAACATACTATAGACTTTGTTAATAAGATGCTCACACACACACACACACACACACACACACACACACACACACACACACACACACACACACACACACACACACACACACACACACAAACGTGTAACCAACATACACACACACACACATAACCATTAAACACACAAACATGTGCAACACACACACAAACATGTAACCAAACGACTACACACAAATATAACTCGTATGCTGACAGGTGACACTCGGGGACGCCAAGCAGAAGGCAATCTGACGGTAACAAAAGCTGAAAGCTGGCTAATTCTGTTGCCTGGCAACCATTCATGCACCCCCCTCCCTCTCTACTGCTCTCCGGTCTTTTCAGCATTTAAACCATTATGACAATTTGTCTCCTTAGCTTAACATAAACGTAGGACTTTCCCGCCTGCGCTGACGAGCTGAACAACGAGGGAAAGACGACTTTACGCTTTGTCTCAACTAGTCTCGGTTTGAACACATTGTCTAATAGAACAATCACTCACTCAGCTGAACATGAGCATGCATGATTTAACACACACACACACACACACACACACATACATACATACACTCAGACACACACAGACACATACACACATACATACACTCAGACACACACACAGACACACACACATACACACATACATACATACACTCAGACACAAACACAAACACACACACATACACACATACATACACTCAGACACACACACAGACACACACATACATACACGCAGACACAAACACACACACACACACACACACATACATACACGCAGACACAAACATACGCATTTGTGTCTGTAAGAGACCACACTCACGCACACACGTTGTCTAGGACAGTCACTCACCTGGCTGAATATGAGAATGCGTGCCATGCATACATCCAGTCATGCGCACACACTTATGCACACACACATTTCTGAATGCAGCAGTGTACTGCAGAGGTTCAACATGCGCGCACACACACACACACACACACACACACACACACACACACACACACACACACACACACACACAGACACACAGACACACACACACACACACACACACACACACACACACACACACACACACACACACACACACACACACACACACACACACACACACACACACACAGAAGGCATGGGTGGTAAAGGAAAGTGATTAAAGGTATACGAGCGGTCAGGGTTTTAGGTCCAGACACTGAGGCGTTGATCCTGCTGATATTAAACACACATCCCAGCATGCTCAGAACCATCTATGAGAATACTAGCGCTAGACTGGATCTCAGGTGAAAGGCTAGTGTTTCCAACAGGTTCAAGTTATTACCTCTGCCATAACACCTGACATAAAACAACAACAAACAACCATACAGGACAGTAAATGAACATAGACTAAGGACAAAAAGATAAAGATAAAAAGAGCAAGCAGCAGCATGGGAGAGCAAATGCTTAACCTGAGAAGCATTTGCACCCTCCCATATCGGTCATTAAAAGGTCAGTAATTAGTGTTTTAAAACTGTGCAAAGTAATAAAAGCCAGGGCCCTCATTCATCAAGTTTTCTTAGAAACTGTTCTATTTCCACACGTAAGCACAGAATTTAGAATGTGTGCACGCACAAAAAAAACTGGATTTATCACACGTGCGTACACAGGTCCTACGCACACCTGTCATGATAAATATCACCTTGCTTCTACGCTGAGGCTCGTGCACACTTTCACGTATTTGCATACCAAAACCGCCCCGATTAACCATATACGGTAATGGAACACCCCCATGAAATGTGGAAAAATGGACTAAACCGAGGGAAGCCCAAAGGTCAGTGAATACCACGATCACAACACCAGAGGGAGCTCCACAAATCATGTAAAACCCAGATTCGGCTCAAACAAGGGACTAAACACGTTTCGCAATTATGCCACATCAATGTGGAACGCCCTACCTAAAGCTGTAAAGGAATGTGAATCACTACCCACCTTCAAAAACACTCTCAAAAAACACCTACGTGAGACTGCAATTCGAAACTGGCCCCTACAAATGTCCTAACCTAGTTGTACAGTAAATGACCAAGTAAGGCTTTGTCAATATTCCAATGTACAGTGTAAAATGTGTGTGTGTCCCCTTCCCAACCCCCCCCCCCCCCCCCCCCCCCCCCCCACCTCCAATGTACAGCCCTCACCCAACCCACCCAACCCCACCCCACCCAACCAACCTCCTCCAATGTACAGTTTCTATGCCAAATGTATATACACTCCTTTTCTGGACACTTTTGTATCACAAACAGTACTGTATTTGCAAATCTGATATGTCATAAATGTATAGATGTAGCAGTACTGTCTATCTGTATGTCATGTATGTCATATATGTTATGATGAATTGAAAATGGGGGACCCTGGTGTAAACAAGACGAAAGTCTTTCTCTGGTCTGCATCCCCTTAACAATTGTATGTATTGAGCTGTACTGTACTGTACCCATTCTGCAATCTGTTAATAAACTTTTCAATCAATTCAATCAATCAAGCGTGTTATGAGACAGGCTGACAGACGTGTACACGTACGGTGATGTCGGATATGATATCTATTAACCATTGCTGCCTGGGCAGCGCAAACACTAATAAGGACCGTGCTGGAATATGACTGCCTTTTTCCGTTTTGTTTGATTAATACCCAGGGATTAAAGTTCTCCTCAATTTTATTCCAAATCGCGACGGATTTTCCGTCAATTTTCTACCTGCTGCATATGATTTCTAGAGGCATACAATCTATTTTGATGTCAGTATTGGGTAGCCTATATAAACAATAATACGAGAGCATATACAAGAACAATGAATCTCACTGCCATGTATGATGTAGCCTGCCTATGTGATCAATACATGAACTTGAATTCCATCATGTTTGTGTGCGGGAGCTCACAAGGCTGTTGTCACAATGGGTGGTACAGTAATAACAGTCTACACAATATCACAATGGACCATGCCATGTAGCCTATGTTCTATTATGACATGATCTGTGACGACAAATGTTCTAGAATGTTTGATTATGACATCATACTCTGACAGCATGCCTATGATCAATAAAAACGCGAACTTGAATCCCATCATCATATTTACATAGTCTGTCCACTATCTTTATTACTTTGTTATTCCCCCCCCCCCCCCCATCTATGTAAAGCGACATTGCATGGGTCTCTTGAAAGGCGCTATGTAAAATGAAGCTATTATTATTATTGTTGTTGTTATTATTATTATCATGTCTGTGTGCTGAGCTCAGTGACGTTTCAACGGAGCGAGGTAATCTATTCTAATCAACAAATTGAAGTAGAAAGCATTCCGTTGTGGCCAATCTTATTTGGAAACATGACACAAAATAATAGTATGTCGCTTTTTATTTGAAACAATATTTAATGGCGTTTGGAGGTGGGTGTTCTGCTTCTGCCCCCCGTGCCAAACAAGCAAGCCAACCTCTTGTTCCCGCATGAGCCCGTTATAATTACACTACTATCGCTATTTTACAATGAACTATAATGAATTACGGGTCATACAGAAGTTGAACACGCCAGTGTTGGAAGTAATGCACGGAAGCTTATTTCCGCGTTGAAACTACAGTAGAAGCCCTTAGAAGTCAGGCATTTACTGCTACTCTGCCACTACTTCACCACTCTGATTTTGTGACTCCTATTGTTCTCGACCGGGCCAGATTTCACACCTCCACGGCTGGGGAGATTTTCATCTTACATTTTTATTTGTCCCAAATGTCCCAGCCCCATCCGATTTCTTAGATTTTTTCACTGTTTATTTATCATACATTGCAACACTAATATATGGTCAGTACGCCAAGTCAGACTGCCCATATAAAAATTATCTTGGGGGTCTGAGGGCAGTAGCCCCCGACCCCCTCCCTGGGGAAGCACTTAAATTAAGTACCAGCCCCCGAAAATTAACACCTGAGTGAGTTCTAAAGTGACATTGGAGTGGTAGATGAGTGGCAGTGGGGACGTGATTCTCGAGGGCTTCTACTGTAATGCATGAACTGAGGAGCGCTTATGCCGTAGTAACGATATTCTACCACTGGGCGTCAGCTAAGCATGCTCAGAGCTGTGCGTAGACATAAGTACAAAGTCAAGCACAAGTTCAAATTGATAATTCCCACACTTTGCTTAGAAATGGTCGTACGCACGGCTTAAGCACATATCTGTGCGTAAGCTGTAAAGGAATGTGAATCCCTGCCCACATTCAAAACCGCCCTTAAAGAGCACCTACGGGAGGCTGCAATTCGAAACTGGCCACCGTAAATGCCCAAAACCCCCACCACCTCCTAATAGACAGTCTCCTCCCCACCGCATGTATATATTCCCTCCCCGCCGTATGTATATTTCCCTCCCACCCACCCACCCCCTCCTAATGTACAGTCCCCTCCCCATCATATGTATATACTCTGTCAGGATCTAGGGGTAACAGTACTGTATATTTGAATACCGCCTATGTCACAAATGTATCAGTACTAAATACCTATACCTATATGTCCCTATGCCATAAATGTCATGTATGTTGTGTATGTCATAAATGTCTATATGAATTGAAAATGGGGGACCCTGATGGAAACAGGTCTGCATCCCCTTAACAATTGTATGTATTGAGCCGTACTGTATTGTACCCATTCTGCAATCTGTTAAATAAAGTTTTCATTCATTCATTCACACGTCAGGTTGATAAATGAGGGCCCTGGAGTTTAAGAGATTTTTGAAGTCCATTCCAGGTAAACCGAGCAGAGTACACAAAAGCCCTCTTCCCAAACTCAGTGCGAACTCTGAGACTGAGGTGGATAGAAAGTCCTGAGAATGCAAGCTGTAGGAAGAGTTTGACGCAACGGTAAGGTGTGTACAGAGATATAGAGGTAACAGTCCAAGTAATGCTTTATAGAGGGCAGCAGGGACAGCCAACGTACCTTCCTGTACAAAATGCAGAGATGAGTGAGAGATCTACAGCCAGTAATGAATCTTAGAGCACCATGATAAGTGGCATCCAGCATAAGTAACGAGGTAGAACAGGCAACACGTCAGCATAATCGAGTACCGGTAAAAAAGTAGCAGCGCCAAGCCTCTTTTTAGAATTACAAGCCTTGTTTCTAAAATAGAAACCCAACCTTACCTTCAGCTTCTTAGCCAGGTTTTCAATATGTGGCTTAAAAGACAAGTTGTCATCCAGAATAATTCCAAGGTATTTGAAAGTAGAAGCAGAGCAATTCCCTGAGATGTAGTTACAGCAGACAGGGAATGGGGTTTATGTTTTCATTTAATTTGAGACAGATTATGTTTTCATCCCTGTTTGTTTGTTTGTTTGTTTGTTTGTTTGTTTGTTTGTTTGTTTGTTTGTTTGTTTGTCTGGCTGTGAACAAGATATCTCATAAAGTAATCCATGAACTGCTTGGTACATTCATGAGTCCTAGAGGAAGGAGCCTATTTTATTTAGGTGACCATGATCTTTCCTCTAGCACCCCCATCAGACTAAACTGAAAAGGTATGGCCAGATTGCCATAACATTTGCTGCAAACATTCATGATCCCAAGAGGAACAACCCTATTGATTTTGGTGTACCCATGACCTTTTCTCTTGCGCTACCATCAGGCCAAACTTAAAATGTCCAAGTGGGCGCATCTCCTGACCCATTGGGCATACAATCAGAAACTGATGTCAACATTCAGGAACTCAAAAGGAAAAAACCTATTGATTTTGGTACACCATGACCTTTGCTTTAGTTTAGAGTCACCATCAGGACAAACTTGCTCCTGGACCATCACAAGAAGTATACCCGTGGATAGCGGATGTGGTTCCTCATGGACAATTTGTTATAAGGACCTATGAAGTCCACAATATTGGATTTTTCTGTAATTTAAATTTTTTGTTATCCTTTTTTCCCTACACCTCTGTCCACGTGATTCTCATGAAACATTCTGTGTGGCGTCTAGGGACCAACATAACACATTTACATGAGTTATTGCTAAACCGTCTGATTGCATTTCGGCTAAACACATGGTCAATTGGAAGTAATGTGTTACTTGTGAGCACTGTCCAATTTGCACCAAACTTGACACATGTCTGTCCTACTAAATATGGGTTTCAACTTTCTTGTTGGGTTTCTTGTTTGTAAAGTGTTCGAGCTGACTGAGTTGCCCCCTACCTGTTTTGAGCTGTGGTGCTAAAAAGGTACAGCAGGGCTCTATGGAGAAACTATGGCACTCCCCTGACTAAGAGTTGTTTCAAATGTAAACAGCTGGATGTCATTTGACCAAATCAGCATGGTTTGAGTGAGCTTGAGTCCTTCACCTGTTACATAGTTAGCTTTGGCATGGATTTAATGTTTAGATCACTAACATGGCTAAAAAATGCAAATATATTGCAGTCTGCCCTGTTGTTCTGACCAGGATTACTATTTTTCGTAGCCGCATTTTGCGGAGACGCTCTCTGATTGGCCACTGACTGACGCTCTCTGATTGGCCACTGACATGTGCGCCCAATCGCGTGACGAGCTGTGTCTTTGCCCATTTCCGCCTCGAAGAGCAGCAAACGACCTAACGCCTAGTTTATCACTGGTTAAGCTTAGGCGACTCTTTCGAAGTTGGTTATATATCGTATAGCTCCGCTCTGCGTCATACTGTAATACTCTTCCATATCAGTATTAGCACTGAATAAATCTTCACATGCACCTTTACACACCTCATCTGTCTGGCCACACCCCCATCTGCTCCTCTACATAAGCAGGGGTGTGGCCATACTAACAGCTCCTTCTTTGTTTTCACCACGGCAAGTGTCTGTATACACCACTTTGAGACTGGTGAAATATTGAAGAGGAGCTGCGTTGACATTGTTTCTTGTTTTTTTCTCTCTCTCACCAATTTAAGAGAAAAAAGCTAAGTTATAATGTCTTCTTCGGGGGGTTCGAGCGTTCGCAACGTCACCCTTCACCAAAGGTTCTCCATTGCCGCCTCCGCCGTGCGTCGTGGGGCTGCGCTGACTCCGCGGTCGTGGCAGTCAGACGTAACCGATCGGCCTCTCCGAGGAGCTGTTGAGCCAAGGCCGTCTCCTGTGAGATGGCCTAGTTCCAGCTCTGGTTCCTCCGCCGGGGGGCGGTCGGCCGATAGGCTGACGGCTCCTCTGGTAGCGGAGGATCTGAGACGCAAGCTCTTCGCCTCTGCTCGTTCCCGTCGTAAGAGGGTGGCCTGCAGGGGCGAATGGCCTGGCTTTGGTGAGCTGCTGGAGCCAGACGAGGGTGCTTCTGCTTCTCCCTGTTCGATGGAAACAGAGGATTTTATGGTGGAAGTGGAGGCGCTCTTGTTTGACGCCCCGGTGGGGACGCATCACTCTCCCCCTCAGGGTGTGGCAGGGGGTGGTATGTCTCCTTGGGGTCCCTCGTCCTCCGGTGTTGGGTTAGAACCTCCAACTCGGCGACGGGATGCCCTGCTATCAACCGCATCGGATGGTGGCACCACAATGAGTGGCAGCCTCCCGTACGTGAGGGACGCGGGCTGCATGGAGGAAGGTGCGCATGGGGAATTGCGTGCCTTGTTCCCGGAACTCATGGCGGCAGCCGCAGCCGCTAATGGCGTGCCGTTGCCGCAGCCACTGCCTGCACTTGTCCCCGATGACTTGATAGGGCGTTGTCTGCCCATTCTTCCCCTCAATGGAGGCCTACCGCTGGCGCGCTTCATGTCAGGGATGATGGCGGGCGGTGCGGTGCTGGACGCTCATCATCAGTTCCTGCACGCCCAGGCGGCTGGAGCCATCCTGCACCTGATATAGCTGCAGGCAATCGCCGCCGGGAAGGTATGCGCCCTGGCCACTCTAACCCAGTGCCACCTTTGGCTGGAGCAGGCGCGGGTGCCGGAGCGGAAAAGACTTCCCTTGCTCACGGCCCCCCTCTCCGTTGCTGGGCTCTTCGGGTCGGCAATGCAGCTGATGACGGCTGCTTGCAGGGACATGGAGGAGGAGCGTGCAGTGCTCCAGCCCCATTTTCCCCCACCCGATGTTACCGGTGAGGTTCGACGGAGGCCACGTCGTCGGGGACCCACGACCGTCGCCACCGCCACCACCGCCGCCACTGCTGGACCTTTGGCCAAGAAGGCCAGGAGGAGAGAGGGTGCCTCGACCGCCACAGCCAGCCAACCCACGCCCGGAGGTGACAGTAGGGATCGTCGTGACCAGGCACCCCAGTACCGTCCCTCCGGGCCTGCTCCCCGTGGGGGCAAACACTGTGCTGTTCGCGGCAGGCGCCACTAAGTGACTTTCTCCCCCTGATTACCCCTGTTCCCTTCCCCGCCCCAAATATGATTTTTTGTTACATTAATAAAAGGTCCCTCCTAGGAGGGACTATTTTTTGTTACAAACTGTGTGTTTATTCACTGCATATGTTGGGGATACGATGTGTAGAACCCTCGCCTAAGTTGTGGGGTTGATAGGAGAGCAGGACTTTTTAGTCATTAGCTGGTCGCTACATATATATGTGCTTAGCAAGGCCTGTAGCTAACACTCGGTCGAAAGGCTTTTTGTTTCCTCGTCCTGAAGAAATATGTTTCTTCCTATAGTGGTAAAAATGTACCGTTGTCTGAGGGGGTTGTGTGTTCTGTTACATTGGAAACAGTGGCATTGAGCCACAACACTGGAGTGTTGGCCTGCAGAAGTACTTGTGTGTGTAGCTTGTACCACGGTCTATAGACCCTCTCTCTGAATCTTCTGTGTTTTTTTCTTGAAACATGAAACACGGGTGTCGTGTTCACACATAAACCTCGGCCTTGTTATAAACCCTGTTCGCAGACGTGTTGTCGTCTGTGGCTAGCGTGCGTTGGGTTAGCTCAGTGCTTCTCAAACTTTTTCTGTCAGGCCCCCCTTTGGCGGACCAAAATATCTTGGGCCCCCCTCCCCCTCGCCCCAACAAAATAGTCATGAAATGGGCCATGTTTAAATTTATTGAAATAACACCAATATTGTGACCTTTCAAATTGACAACACCTTCCCTCGCGAGAGCCACCTTGCCTCGCTGTGAAACAGCACTGCAGAATGGTCAGCTCCCATCTCCTCACACAGCGCAGAGAACAGGCGCGCTTTCAGGGGTCGGGTTTTGATGAAATTTACCACGTTTATAACTTCTGTCAAAACCTCATTCAGCTCAGGGCTAAGCTGTCTTGACGCTGGCGCCTCTCTGTGAATTTACAGTGCGTCCATTGCGCGTTTGGCGAGACTGATTGATTGATTGATTGAAAAGTTTATTAACAGATTGCAGAATGGGTACAGTACAGTACAGCTCAATACATACAATTGTTAAGGGGATGCAGACCAGAGAAAGACTTTCGTCTTGTTTACATCAGGGTCCCCCATTTTCAATTCATCATAACATATATGACATACATGACATACAGATAGACAGTACTGCTACATCTATACATTTATGACATATCAGATTTGCAAATACAGTACTGTTTGTGATACAAAAGTGTCCAGAAAAAGAGTGTATATACATTTGGCGTATAAACTGTACATTGGAGGAGGTTGGGTGGGTGGGGTGGGGTTGGGTGGGTTGGGTGAGGGCTGTACATTGGAGGTGGGGGGGGGTTGGGTAGGGGACACACACACATTTTACACTGTACATTGGAATACTGACAAAGCCTTACTTGGTCATTTACTGTACAACTAGGTTAGGACATTTGTAGGGGCCAGTTTCGAATTGCAGTCTCACGTAGGTGTTTTTTGAGAGTGTTTTTGAAAGTGGGTAGTGATTCACATTCCTTTACAGCTTTAGGTAGGGCGTTCCACATTGATGTGGCATAATTGCGAAACGTGTTTAGTCCCTTGTTTGAGCCGAATCTGGGTTTTACATGATTTGTGGAGCTCCCTCTGGTGTTGTGATCGTGGTATTCACTGACCTTTGGGAAGTATTTTGACATGTACATGGGTACCTTGGTCGCGTAGTGTATCTTGTAGACCAGGCCCATTGCAAGTTGCTGTACTCTGTACCCCCTTGCTGTACCCCCTTGATGAGCTTGCTCCTTGCTGTACCCCCTTGATGAGCGCCTGTAGCCCCCTCCTTTTCCCTGCCATGGCCTGCGCACCGTCAGAGAAAAAGCCCACACAGTTCTCCCATTTCAGTCCATGTTCTGTCAGGTAACTGTCAATAATTTTGAAGAGCTCATCAGCTGTCGCTCTGTTTTTGACATATTTGCAAAACAGCAGATCTTCACTCAGTGACTGGGAATTTACAAAGCGAACATAGGAAATAAGCAAACAGTCTTTATTGCTGTCAGTCTTTGACAAGGCAACACGCATGTCATCCTCAAGGCTCAACTTGGCCCTATATTTTGTTTTCAGAGCTGTCATGGATGAAAAGCCAGCTTCACACAGATATGTGGTGCTGAATGGTATCAACACCTTAACTGCTGCATCATGAGATACTTGGTACTCAGCACCACACTCTGAAACTAGCTCTCCAGGTGGTATCAGATGAGATTTCAATGAGTTCTTCCAAGAGTTTGGATGGAGATGTGTCAGGAAGCTTTGTCTCAATGTTGTCTGTAAAGTTTTTTTTTATCGAGAGTAACTTGGTGATCCTTTTCTGTGTTTTATTAAATAATGATTTTCAGATTTTGAGAAAACTTATCCAAATATGGTATTTTCATGGAGAACAGTGCAGCTGCAACAGATAGCACTTTAGTGATAATTTTCTGTAATAAAAAAAAAAAAAAAAATTAAATCTCAATCTCCCTGTCATGCCTCTGCGCCCCCCCTGGGGGGCGCGCCCCCCACTTTGAGAAACACTGGGTTAGCCTGTTAGGATATACACTGCTACATTAGCATGCTGGCTACATAGGTATCATCGTGGCTTGTTTACTATCGTATACGGCAGGGATCGGCAATAGGCGGCCCGCGGGCCAACATTGGCCCGCCAGCAATAATTTCTGGCCCGTCAGATTATTTTGAGAATATGATATTTATTTGACGCGCGGGAAATATTCACTCGGGACGCCAGGGTGTCTTTTATTGTGAAGCTGTATCTATCTACCGGCAGTCATCAAAAGCATGTCTGTCACTATAGCCAATTGAAATGCTAGAAATGGTCAGGTGGACTGGTAGAACCAATGGAATAGTCCCACCGGGCCCCGTGTCTATTTCCCTAACGCACTTTCACTTCCGCGTTCGAGATGCGACTCGCGAGCGAGTTGAAGAAAACAAAACAAACATCTTTGGATAGCAACGGGGAAATATAACGCTTCTTTTAATAAACAGGAGCCATACTTAAAATACGGGTTTATCGCAACAGGTCGGTGATTCTTGCGTGCCGAGCCGACGTCCTCTCTGCATAATATGTGGCGACAACAACAACAACAACAACGAGGCAAGTTGGCAGATAAAGTAGCTGCATTCAACGCCAATCTGGAATTGGAGGGCGGCGAGTGGATATGACATGTTTCAAACATTAGCAGGGATTTTGGAGGACTTAACAACAAACAAGGAGGTATGGTGAGTCGTGTTTTCATGCATTCTGATCTGTTCATCACCCGCCGGCGCTGCGGTGATCAGCAACAGCTGAGAGCTGTTCATGAATGAATGGATGAGTGAGAACTTTGTTTGGCGGATTGCAGAGTGGGTGCAGTGCAGTGCGGCGCAGTGCACACGGTTGTTGGGGGGATGCAGACCAGAGAAAAACGTTTGTCTTTTTTCAATATCAGTATATTAAATTAGCCATTGTTTTTGATCCTGGCCCGCCAAGCAACGGCTTGGGGAAAATCTGGCCCGCGGCCAAACCTAATTGCCGACCCCTGGTATACGGGGTATGGGATCATGAGGGGGTGATCGGATAAATCCCTCCTTCCCTCTTTTCTGATTGGTCGGGGGGTTGGGCCCTCTATCATTCAGCCCTACCGCGCTGATTGGTCAGCGCGGCACGGGGTAGGGAGGGGGGGGGTAGGGAATTCCCTGACTCCTCGCCTGTAATGGTCGGTTGAGTCATGGGATTCCCCCCGCCATAGAATACGTCACTGGGCATGTTTCTATTGGTTGCTGACTTCCGTGAGTTCTTTACAGGCCCCATGTGTGGTTCTCTGTTATTGTCAAGTTGGTGTTGCGGTGCATAGGAACTCAAGAGTTCTGCTACGCTCGGTATATATGTATCTTGAGCCTTTGGTCACGTGGCTCAATGTTACATAAACTTTTCAATTTATTGCTCACGTGGGAAGTCTCTCTGGGGGTTCCCCGTCCCCTCCTTTATGGAGCAGGTTGACAGGGTATTGTTTAGGGAGTTCCCTGACTCCTCGCCTGTAATGGTCGGTTGAGTCATGGGATTCCCCCCGTCATAGGGTACGTCGCTCCCCGTCCCCTCTTTTATGGAGCAAGGTTGACGGGGTGTTGTTTTCCCTCAGCCGCGTCGTATGGGACCCATGTCCGTATTTTTTGTGTGAAAAAAGCGGCTTCTTGTCGTTCTCCCAAGCGGCTTGGAGGAACGGTATCTGGGTTCTTGTTAGAATGTCCATTGATATGTTTTGGGTCTCGACGTGTACATAGTGCTGGCCCTGGGTGCTTCTGATAGGAACCATGCATGGGCTTGCGCGCCTTGGTTGCTCATCATTGAAACACCGTTTTTATGGGGCAACTGGGATGGAGTTTGTCTCTTCCGAGCACCAGTGTACTAGGCTTGTCTCGACAAATTCTCGTTCATATCTGGGGGATGTTAACGGAATAGATCAAAGCATTGGTAGAGGGGTCTCACGCCCTTGGGGTGGGTCACCGGGCGCGGTACGAAGGGGACCGTCTGGGTGGCGCCCTCTATAATGTTTTGGATCGACACGCATACCTACCCCCCTCCTGGGACTGGGGATGGCGGCGTGATTAGGGCACGGGACTGATTCTGGTCGCGCCGGACCAGGTCAGTTAACCCGTTGTCCGCCGGGGCGCAGATCTGCTGTTCTGGTACCCTGAGGGACTTGTGCTTTTTTCGGGGGGGAAAATGCCGGGTCGGCCCGGGCCTTGCAGGGTTAGACGTTATGGAGATGTTCGTGGTTATGTTACTACGTGTTACCCCGCACTGTTGCTTGGTCCATGTTGTGTTGTACCTTGCGCTGTGCTGAAGGAGCCTGGTCTTTCTCCATTCTTTTTCACCCCTCTCTTCTCCTGCTTAGGCGGGGCTGGGAGGGGGCTGTTGAGGTGGTTCTTGTAGAACTCCTCTGGCATCCCTGTGTACGTCCCGGTCCGCCGGGCCCGGGTTCGAAATAGTTTTTCGTCGACCTGTTGGCCTGGGTTAACCCCTTCTTGAAAACTGAAATACTTGTACTGCGGTATAGCCAGTGTATACCCGCAGTTGTGTTTTGGAGTTTTTTCTTGGGGGGTTATAGGAACAACCGCCTCATGTTAGAACCAAGGGGGTGGTTGGTTCCCTGGTGTGTTGGTAGTGGAGTCAACTCTCGGGGTAGGCCGGGTTTGGCCCCATCTACCTGTGAGTGTGCCCCCGCACCTTTCATGACATCTGCCAATCATGTCAGCCTTCTCTGCCTCGGCCCCTCTAGAGAGTCGAGGTTTTTTTTGTGGAGGCTGCGACATGGTGCACAGCATGCCAGCATATGCCCCTTCCGCCGGGGTGCTGTTTCAGCAGACCCCTTTGGCGCCTGTCTAGTCCGCAGTGCTCCAGGCTCAGGTCGAGTGGCCTGTTGCCTGGATTGAGGGATCGACCTCTTTTGGGGGTCGTCTCCCCGGTGCGCTGCCTGGTCCCACTATGGGTGTAGCCACTTGAGTGCTTCGGGGCGGCGTGCTGTAGGGGGGAAGGGCCTGCTCTTGGATGGGCCCTGTCCGAATACGCAGGCGATGTCGGGGGTGGTGTCACTAGTGACCGCCTGGTGGGGTCTCGATGCTGCGGCGTCGTTGGCCTCTCCAGGCCCCCTTTTCCGGGGGGGTCCAGTCCCTTCCTGGGTCTGGGTCCTCCTTCACGCTCCGCTGCTACGGCCTTGCCACGGGGTTGGGCTTTTGCTCTTGACCCCGTGATGTTAGGGGTTGTAACAGGGGTTTGTTCCTTCCGTTCGTTCCCTACTGGCATGTGGGTTGTGCGTTTGTGTAGTCGTGGGTAAGTCCCACGTTCTGCTCATCCTGTGCGTTGAGTTGCTAATCTCCTCTTCGCACAGTCGGATCTGATACCCTCCCGTCCTCCATTAGGGGGGTCCGGGGGCTCAAGTCCTCCCCGGGTCTAATGGTTGTGGGGGACCTCAGCGGGTACATTTGTCGAGCTCTCGCTCTGCTTAGCTCCTGTATTACAGTATGACGCAGAGCGGAGCTATACGATATATAACGTACGGTTATGTATATAACCATAGTTATGAGTATGGTGACGCTCTGCGTCGGACTCACTGAGGACCCCGTGGTCTTGCCTTTGTGGTGAAAGACTTGGGAAGGAACTGTTAGTATGGCCACACCCCTGCTTATGTAGAGGAGCGGATGGGGGTGTGGCCAGACAGATGAGGTGTGTAAAGGTGCATGTGGAAATTTATTCAGTGCTAATACTGATATGGAAGAGTATTACAGTATGACGCAGAGCGTCACCATACTCATATAACTATGGTTATATACATATATAAGACAAACTCTAACCTTAACCAACTTCGAAAGAGTCGCCTAAGCTTAACCAGTGTAGAAACAGGCGTCACACGATTGGGCGCACATGTCACATGAAGTGGCCAATCAGATAGCGTCTCCGCAAAATGCGGCTACGAAAAAAGATAACGCGGATGAGACATGGGGGCGGGATCAAAAGGAGGGGCTGGAGAAGGGTGGAGGGAGGAGGGGTCAGACAAGAAGGTGGGATAGGGTGAGACAGCCACATGGTGGTGCTATTCTCACAAAACTAAAAACATTAACTCAAAAGCTTGTCCAATTGTAATAACATTTCAAATGGGGTCCTACTAATCACCATAAAGTACCACAAAGAACCACAAAGTACCCCAAAGTACCCCAAAGTATACCACAAAATACCCTATAAATACCACAAAATACCCCAAAGTGCCCCAAAATACCCCAAAGTATACCCCAAAATACCCCAAAGTGTTTGAAACAAAGTCTGAAAACAATAGTTTAACTATTCAATTTGCTGCTTTCAGCCTTCCGCATCACAAAATAGTTTGCCCCAATGTTTATCATTGCTAAGCAACCTCATACCAGTTAAATTGTAACAATCTAAAATACAGTCAGCGGCACAGTGATACTATTACAGCAGTGGCGGCTCTACCACTAGGGGCGCTAGGGCGCCGACCCACCTGCTGGCCAGCTGCTGTTAAATCAGAGAAGAAGACAATAAAACTTTTTCGTTTTTGTGTTTTATAGCCCTATAAATAATATAAACATGTTTAAAATTAATAATATTTACTCATTTTAAGTATGTTTGTATTTCCAATGCACAATATAACGTTATTATCTAAATTAAAAAAAACATCGTTTTCCAGAGCAGGAAGTGACATCACGTTTTTTTTTTTTTTATTATTATTTCTCGGCCCGGGCTATACGCGATAGCGCTCTGAGTGCGCGTCACAGTTTGATCGCTGTCTCCGTCACAGCCAATCAGTGCATACGCCGTTGTGCGTTGAAATATGACTATTATGTTGGAATCCGAGCGCGATTTGAAGCGGTCTAGAAAGCAGCGTGAACTTCCGTGAGAATTTCCATAGCCGCATTTCGCGGAGACGCTCTCTGATTGGCCGACGCCAGTATTTTTTTCCATGGCAGAATTTCACAGAGACGATCTCTGATTGGCCGAATCCAATTTCTAATGTTCCAATTCTAGCTTCTCGCTTGGTTCCTGGTACTAGGACTGTTGTTTGTCTTAGAGCGTGCCGTGCCGTGACTGCAAGTTCTTTCTTTAGACTGTTAAGCTTAGGCACTCTTTCAAAGTTGGTTAAGGTTAGAGTTTGTCTTAGAGCATGGCGATAGAACGCCAGGTAGTTTGCAGTCTGTTCGAGCGGAAATGGACAAAGGAATGTACTTGTTGAGTGTTGTGCTAACGTCGACGAGCTCAGCTGAGCTAACACTTGGCTAACAAGCTATATGGCGGATATCAAGCTCTCCTGCCCTGGACCTGGACGTTTCAACTAAACAGTGAGTCTCTCTCTCTCTCTCTAACGTTAGTACTAGTACTAGGCTGGTGCGGGCTAACTGGCTATCGTTCTGGGAGCTAACGTTAGTACTAGTACTACTCTGGTGCGGGCTAACTGGCTATCGTTCTGGCAGCTAACGTTAGTATAGGCTGGTGCGGGCTAACTGGCTATCGTTCTGGCAGCTAACGTTAGTACTAGGCTGGTGCGGGCTAACTGGCTATCGTTCTGGGAGCTAACGTTTGTCTTGTTTACATCAGGGTCCCAGATTTTCGATTCATATCGATAGTTTAATAGCTAGCCTTGGCTCGTTTAACAATATGCAAAATATGTGTACAGCCCTGTACTCATACTGAAGTTATTCTTGGTATATCCTAACCAATATCCTAACCCAACCCCCTCCAATGTACAGTAATTTACCTAGTATGGTTTTGTCAATAGTTCAATGTACAATTGTGTTTGTTTGTACAGTGTCTCCTCCCCCCCCCCCCCTCAATGTACAGTGTTACTTGTTTATACAGTGTGCCCCCCGGCCCCCCCCCCCCCCCCCCCCCCCAACCACCTCCAATGTAAATTACCCAGTATGGTTGTCAATATCCCAATGTACCCAACCCCCCCCACCCAACCTCCTCCAATGTACAGTTTCTACGTCAAATGTATATACTCCCTTTTCTTGACTCCTTCTGTATCACAAACAGTACTGTATTTGCAAATCTGGTATGTCATAAATGTATAGATGTAGCAGTACTGACTATCTGTATGTCATGTATGTCATATATGTCTATATGAATTGAAAATGGGGGACCCTGATGGAAACAAGACAAACGTCTTTCTCAGGTCTGCATCCCCTTAACAATTGTATGTATTGAGCCGTACTGTATTGTACCCATTCTGCAATCTGTTAAATAAAGTTTTCATTCATTCATTCATTCATATAATAGGTCTGATTGTGTAACGAATCGATTCCACGTTGCGCTGTGTGTGAGAGAGAGAAGGAGAGAGGGAGAGATCTGCCTGTGTTTGTAGACGGGCGAGTTTTGTTTCTAACTTTTCTATTTATATATTGTGTTTCAAGTTGTGAATTAGAGTCTAGACTATACTTTATTTGACTGGTTGTGTGTTGTTGTAGTAACAGCTGAGCGACTCGTTCATAAGAGCCGATTCATTGCAGTGAGCGTGTCGAATCGCTCACGTCTTGCCATGAGTGTTGCGTGGTACTGTACTGTACTGTACAAAATATTTGGTATAGCGCCCCTAGTGGCGAAGTACCCAGCGGCCGCTACTGTATTACAGGTGATTTAACTGTTCATATATCATGAATATCAGCACGGTTCAGAATGCCTCTCGACCAATCACAACGCGCGTTCGGAACTACCTGTTGTATAATGTGCGTTTTAGTTTGTTTGTGTGCGTGTGTTTGTGTGTGTGTGTGTGTGTGTGTGTGTGTACATGTGTATGTATGTATATATAATATGCCTGAAGAAGTCCACTATTATCCCTGTACCCAAAAAATCCAAGCCTGCTTGCCTCAACGACTACCGCCCTGTAGCTCTCACCTCCATAGCCATGAAGTGCTTTGAGAAGCTAGTAAAGGGCTACATCTGCTCCTCCCTCCCCATCAACATGGACCCCCTGCAATTTGCATACCGCCCCAACAGGTCCACGGAGGACGCCATATCCCATGTGCTGCACACAGCAGCATCACACCTGGACAAGAGGCAGGGGAACTATGTGAGAATGCTATTCATCGACTACAGCTCGGCATTCAATACCATAGTCCCCTCCATACTCATAGCCAAGCTCAGGGACCTGGGCTTGGGCTATGACCTCTGCCAGTGGGTCTTGGACTTCCTGACTGGCAGACCCCAGGTGGTGAGAGCAGGCAACTGCACCTCCTCATCCATCACCCTCAACATAGGGGCCCCCCAGGGCTGTGTTCTGAGTCCCCTCCTCTACTCCCTGTACACACACGACTGTGTGGCTCAGCGGAGTAGCAATACAATCGTCAAATTTGCTGACGACACAGTGGTGGTGGGCCTGATCTCTGCCAACGACGAGAGGGCCTACCTGGAAGAGGTCAAGGTCCTGGCGGGATGGTGCCAGGAAAACAGCCTCTCCCTGAACGTCAGCAAAACAAAGGAGATGATTGTGGACTTCAGGAGGTCGGGGGTCAAGGACTACAGCCCCCTCAGCATCGACGGGGCACCGGTTGAGAGAGTCAACAGCTTCAAGTACCTCGGAGCCTACATATCCGAGGACTTGACATGGACCACACACATTAACAGTGTGGTGAAGAAGGCACGACAACGCCTCTACTTCCTCAGGCGCCTAAGGAAGTTCCAAGTCAGCCAGAAGATCCTTAAGAACTTCTACTCATGTACAATAGAGAGCATCTTGACCGGCAACATCACCTCCTGGTTTGGGAATAGCACTGCAAAAGACCGAAGCAGACTACAAAGAGTGACACGTTCAGCCGAACGCACAATTGGAGGGGGGCTCCCCACCCTCCAGAACATTTACTACAAGCGTTGCAAGGGCAAGGCTAAGAGAATCATTAAAGACTCCAGTCACCCGAACAACTGCCTCTTCGAACTGCTGCGGTCAGGCAAGCGATACAGGAGTCTCAAGGCGAGCACAGAAAGACTCAGAAGTAGCTTCTATCCCCAGGCCATCAGGCTGCTAAACAAACAATGAATGAACACTACACAACAACAACCACCAAACGCACATAGCACACACATCCACATGCACACACTCACTTTAAACAAACACACTGTAGCACCCACTCCACACACTTTATAGCACACACCCACTTTAAACAAACACACTGTAGCACCCACTCCCCACACTTTATATTTATGGATGAAGGATTGCACTACAACTCGTACACCTTACTGTAAATTGTACCTAAAATTGTACCTCATCCCATTTCTGCTTTGCACTAGATAGTACTGTACATTAGTACACTGCATAGTATTGTGTATTGTATATTATATGGTAACTCAGAACATTGTACATATGTCTATACCGAACACTGTGACCTCATTTTCTTCTTCTAAATTCATGCTATATTATGTTATTATGTTATTTGATACTATCTTGTCTAGCACAGTCTCTGGAGCGTAACAGTAAGAAGCATTTTGTATGAAAGTATTCTGTACTTCTGTATGACAACTATTAAAGAACTTGAACTTGATATATATATATATATATATATATATATATATATATATATATATCAAGTTCAAGTTCTTTAATAGTTGTCATACAGAAGTACAGAATACTTTCATACAAAATGCTTCTTACTGTTACGCTCCAGAGACTGTGCTAGACAAGATAGTATCAAATAACATAATAACATAATATAGCATGAATTTAGAAGAAGAAAATGAGGTCACAGTGTTCGGTATAGACATATGTACAATGTTCTGAGTTACCATATAATATACAATACACAATACTATGCAGTGTACTAATGTACAGTACTATCTAGTGCAAAGCAGAAATGGGATGAGGTACAATTTTAGGTACAATTTACAGTAAGGTGTACGAGTTGTAGTGCAATCCTTCATCCATAAATATAAAGTGTGGGGAGTGGGTGATACTACTGCCACGGGAGGAGAGGAGAAGCAATTAGGCAGCTGATTAGGACTGATAGAACACACCTGTGCACCACAAGATCACCCACATCCCACACACACACACACACACACACACACACACACACACCAGACACACATCACATAAAACACTAACAATACTCTACAGTCAGAGTATTGTTGAGTGGAGGTGAGGTAGGAGCGGAGTACAGAGAGAGAGAGATTGTGATACAGAGTTTTGTGAGGTGAGAGGTAGTTGAGAGGAGAGGTGAAGGCGAGAAGGTGTTCGTTGTGTACTGGACCCTAGACTGGCTGAGAAACCCCCTTGTGTACTGCCCCTGGAACGGAAGACAAACTCTGAGCAATCCCTTTTTTGTACGAGAGCCTGATACGTGTTTTGACCCTGGACTGTTATACGATTACCCTATTGCCCATTGGACTTGTTCTATTAATCAATAAATATCATTTATTTATTGAAATTGTGCTTGTGTGGGCACAATATGTACTATTTTTAGATAAACCAAACCGTATGCCCCCGGATCCAATCAAATTTCTGAAAACTGCATGGTAGAAAACAGGAAGTGGTGAGTGAATGCTTTGGACCAAACTTGTTTTTCATATCACAGGGTGATTGATGTGAGGTACTATCACCATTGTTGATACATAACACATGGATGTACAGCCTGGGTCTGTTGAGACTGGCAATATAGGCAACTCCCTTTCTGTAATTTACCCATGAATGTGAAACTAACAGCACAGTGGGGAGATTGTTATCCTCCTGAATGCCTTCTAACTAGCTTGCATAGTGTTGACAGGAGCGGAGGAGGCTTGTCTATCTACAACACCAGAAGTGGCGTTAATATTCAGTTTGGGAGAAATCTGATGTTGTTTCAAGAAACCTTTTGACCTAATGGGTGCATGCCAAATGGCAGTGACAAACAGCAGAATTAGTGATTGACTGGTTTGCAGATCACTAGCTACACTCAAACAGTCAAGTCTCTGAGCGGAGGGTGGGGTACGACACACACAACACAGAGACCTTCTAAGCCATTATCTGTTCACAGACAGGTGCGGCAATCAAAACACGTATCTGTCGACTGCACCAACCAAGCTCACCAGACACATTTAGTTTGCTACAACAAAAGAAGCTCCGATGACTCTAGTGCCTTTATGCAGTGAAAGAGTGTAGTTAGGGCCTGGGCAGGGCACCACTGCATCAGCAGAGGAGAAGTCCTGAATGACCAATGAGCATTCAGTATGGAACACCAGGCGTGTCAATGCGTTTCCTCTAATCATGTAGAAAAGGAAGTTATAACATTACACGTGGCATGAATACAAATAGTGAGTACACACGTCCAGAATCGCAGCGTATAACGGCAAGTATACCCCTGCAGAGACGATCCTCTGACCAATCACAGGTGAATTATTTGCATAACTTTGCATAACTCATGATGCCCTCGTATGTCACGGACACACCAGCGACATCTATGTGTGTGTGAACATCGCTGTCAGTGACGTACAAGAAGATCATGAATATACTCATCATTCTAAATATCTTAGCTGTGATTGGCCAGGGGTGTTTGCCTTACTCTCTTTGCCACCATATTGGTTGATTTGACAACAAGCAGAGTACACTATTAGAATTACTAACTCGTGATCACCTGACTCAGATGGTGTCGTAGTTTTCGTGTTTTTAAAATATATGGAAATTAATTAGTCACCCGTTCATTGAAATGCGTTCACAGCGATCCAAGAAAATAAAGATGGTGAATATTTGCTATCCACAGCAGTTCTGGACATCTGTAAACTGCCATGCTGCTGTGACCCATTGTCACCTCCATATATTTATATTTATATTTGTAAACACTACTGGATCCTACACTGTGATCGGAACGTGCAATAATGTTAATGTTACTAATTTTTTTTTTTTCAAAGATCTCCTTATTTTTTGCATTCGCTTGTATTTAAGTTGTTCATTTTTAGTGAAGTATTGTGTGATCTGTGTGATTTTGTGTGAAGGGTGGACTAGCAAACTAAGATTTTCATTGTACGGCAAACTGTCTGTTTAACTGTGCACATGACAATAAATAATCCTGAATCTTGAATCTTGAATCTTGAATCTAAACGTCCATTGCATCTGTACACAGCAATAGACTAGGGATGCCCCGATCACTTTTTTTGCCACCGATACCGATCACCGATCGTCTTGAGCCATATCGGCCGATACCGATCCGATACCGATCGTTTTTGATTACATTTTTTTTTTATTATTTTATATAAATATATATATTTTTTTTAATAAAATATATATATTATATAATTAGACTTGTACTTGTATTATCTGTGTGACATCGCCACCATGCAACAAGTCAAAATGCTCGCTATCTGCAAACAGCTCCACTCGAGTAGCCTCCAGCTACGGCCAGGATTCTCCGGCGCTGCAGCTGGACCCTAGTATTGGTATAAATCACATTCAGCAAGCCCTCAGCTCGAATACGCATCGAATCAATGTTATAAGACATTGATATCAGGAGCTATCTGTAGCTACTGCTAGCCGGCTAGATAACGTTAAGACAACGCCTCAGTGAACTATTTAGTTTAGAGCTAACGTGAGCTAACGTGAGCTACTGAGTCAACGGAGGTAATTTATCATGCACTCGACTATTGCTGAAGCATTTGTTGATATCAGCAGCTATCAGTAGCTAGCCAGCTAGATAACGTTAGACAATGCCTCATGTAGTCACTGGGTCATTTAGTTTAAACAGTAACGTTAGCTCGGTAGGTAGCCAACGTTAGCTCACGTCGCATGACTAGCAGACTGCGAGGCTCTTGTTTACATGAGTGCGGGAGGGGCTGGGGAGGAGGAGGCGCCGTGTGTCTGAGAGAGAAGTCAGCAGTGACTGTGAGATCTCCGCTAAGAATTGGATAATGTTTTTCGATCGGTTTTGACGATCGGCGAAAATAAAGCATTATCACCGCTTTATTTGTACTGTAGTGTACCCATTCTGCAATCTGTTAATAAACTTTTCAATCAATCAATCAAAACCGATCACCGATCGCATATTTATACTGATTATCGGCCGATAACGATCGGTGGATGGAAGGAGGAGGGAAATAAATTGTCAGTAAGGTGCAAACATGTTCAAACTAAGGCTGTACCTTCTATCAATATTATATCAATATCAATATTAAACACCTGGCTAAGATAGGGAATCAGTATCTGAGAAATTCCCCAATACGATAGTCCAACAACAAGAGCCATGTGAAATAAGTCAGATGTCAAAGCAACTTGAATTTCTACAGGGACGACAGTGGCTCAGGAGGTAAAGCGGTCGTCTGGTAATCGGAAGGTTCCCGGTTCAATTCCGGCACTTAACAATTAACCCCTAACTGCTCCCGATGAGCAGGTTGGCACCTTGCGTGGTTCCCTCCACCGTCGGTTTGTGAGTGAATGGGTGAATGTGAGGCAAAAGTTGTTAAATTGCATAAATTGCTTTGGATTAAAAAAAAAACGCTCTATAAATGCAGTCCATTTACCATTTTCTGCATTTAAGACACATAGAAACATGTAGAATCTCTTTAATAAGAGAAAAACATATTTTACTGTATCTCGATCATTTGTTGTTCAAGTACCACAGACTAATGGTCTAAGTCTGCGCTGTTCACCAAAATTACAGGATGGGATCGGTACTCGGTATCAGCACATTGAGGACTTGTGAATCAGTATAGGTAGTGAAGAAGTGAATCAGTATAGGTAGTGAAGAAGTGAATCAGTATAGGTAGTGAAGAAGTGAATCAGTATAGGTAGTGAAGAAGTGAATCAGTATAGGTACTGGTAGTGAAGAAGTGAATCAGTATAGGTAGTGAAGAAGTGAATCAGTATAGGTAGTGAAGAAGTGAATCAGTATAGGTACTGGTAGTGAAGAAGTGAATCAGTATAGGTAGTGAAGAAGTGAATCAGTATAGGTAGTGAAGAAGTGGTATTGGTGCTTAACAGGTGAGCAATTCTGGGATTAAATGACTGAAATGTTCAATTTAGGTCACAAACGGGCCACTTCAGTAGGCGCAGGCCGCCAGGAGCTCAACAGAGAGGGATTTGACAGTGCTTAACTCCGGAGTCCTCTCTGCGTGCCACTGCATCCCCTCTTGTTGGAATCTAGGAATCCAGGCAAAAAAAATTGTGATTTCTCATTGAAATGCCCATCTAAGGTTTCTTCCCTTTTTTTCCTATTAAGGTTTTTTTTGTGGGAGTTTTTCCTTATCTTCTTTAGGGGTTAAGCCAGGGGGTGCTGTACCTTTGTGGGCCTGTGAAGCCCACTGAGACATGTAATGTGATTTTGGACTCTACAAATAAATCTGACCCGACTTTCCTTCCATTGTGGCAATAACCAATCTCCTACTTATGTGCACAAGAAACTTGTGCGTAAACACACACACACACACACACACACACACACACACACACACACACACACACACACACACACACACACACACACACACACACACACACACACACACACACACACACTCACACACACACACACACACACACACACACACACACACACACACACACACACACACACACACACACACACACACACACACACACACACACACACACACACACACACACACACACACACACACACACACGCACAACAACAGCAGTTAGCAACAGTCCAGACAGTTTCCCACTAAGGATAATGATGACATTGGTTAACAGCATTAGAGGTGACCACAGGGTAATTACTGAACCACACAGTCAGTGTCAGTGTACTGTATCTTAGCAGGGCTGGGAGGTAACAGAACTACAGTAATCATATTACAAATATGGTAACTGTAATCCACACTGTAATCCGATTACACATTTTCTTGAGAGTACTATACAAATACTAAGCAAATATATAAAATAAACACTTGTTGAACTACCAAAAATTGTTATAGACGATCATGATGATGTAAATAGCTGCAACTGAGGATGCATGATATAAATACATTCACACACACAATGAGAAGCTACTCTCTACTGGACCCAATGATGCCCCCTGCAAGACTTTAGGACAAACGCTTCATCAGTTATGAAAGGGGCTGTGACAAACCATCACCAATGAAAAAGGAACTTGTTGAACTACCAAAAATGGTTGTAGATGATCATGATGATGTAAATAACTGCAACTGAGGATGCATGGCATGCATACATTCACACACACAATGAAAAGCTACTCTCTACTAAGTCCAATGATGCCTCCCACAAGTGTCTACAGTATGACAAACAGTTCATGAGTTATGAACGTGGACATGGTTAAAGTATGGAGGGCATGGCTAACACACCCATGAAAAGGGAACTCTCTGCTGAGACCAATGATATCTCCCACATGGCTATGGCAAACGGTTCATGACTTATGAACGGGGATGTGCAAATATGGTGTGTGTGTGCGTGTGTGTGTGTGTGTGTGTGTGTGTGTGTGTGTGTGTGTGTGTGTGTGTGTGTGTGTGTGTGTGTGTGTGTGTGTGTGTGTGTGTGTGTGTGTGTGTGTGTGTGTGTGTGTGTGTGTGTGTGTGTGTGTGTGTGCTCCATGATCAAGCTTACAACAAAATGTGGCCATGTTATGTGAATCTGTGTAGAAGTTATGTGCCTTTTTATTATGGATCACTCCCACTGCCATACATCCTTTATGGCAATTGGCATGAACACACACACACTTGACCTCAATTTCAGCCTCCTAGGGTGAAAACTGTGGAGGGTGGAGAAACCACTCAGGGTTTTTACGATTTACGTTACGATTTGAAACTATTCAGGGCGTGGGCAGGGCAGAGTGACCAATTGCCCTGGGTGCCAGGCCTCTAGGGGCGCCACACGGCTGCTGTTGGATATATTTAATTGGCAGTGGTCCACCTTGGCACTACCTTGCTTTTGCTAGTTATTAGCTCCATGGTTTACCGCAGCCAAAAGATACACGTAACTAGACTTACAGTATCTGAAAGCCATAGCAGGGCAAAGTAATTCCAACTTCAGGTGAAGATAGAACAGACCATTGAACCAGTCTTCAGTGCTCAGTGGCAAGAATTATGGTAAAACTTCTGTGTGGAGGATGTAGCTTGGAGCAGGCGCATTGGTGGGACTGCTCCATCAGGTGAGTTGTCAAGTTACAAGGATAACATACTATACCTACTAGGGCTGCACGATTCTTGCTCAAATGTGAATCACGATTTTTTTTCACGAGAATTGAGATCATGATTCTCTCACACGATTCTTATTCTTTCAATAAAAACATTTATTGCACTCTTTCTTAAACCGACAATATAACATAATATGAAAGTGCTTGACTTAATCTTAAACATAACATATATGAAAGTGCTTGATTTAAACTTCAAAGTCTCTTGTAACATACAAAATAACTCTCTTACTCCTGTCCGCGGAACGCGTGTGCGTCGCGGCACTTTGCTCTCGTCAGTCAGCTCAGGGCGTCATTTGACAAGCGCTCCGTCAAATTACCACTTTCGGTTCTGACCTTTGTCCAGACTCTAGCGTCAGAATGTTATGAAGTGGACGGCAATTGGGGATATTCACACGTTTTTACCGGTACACACATTACAAAACATCTACAAAACAAATTTTCCGTGGGATTTTTATAAACTTTGGACTGTATGACTATAAGACTTCAGGCTATGGAACCGTTGTGTTCATCTGGAACCCAAAAACAGGAATCTGGCGACAAGTCAACACAAATGTAAGAAAATATATTGAATGTTGAATTAATAGCGTGTTTTGCTTTTTTTTTTTTAAACTTAAATTTTTATTGAACATTTATAGACAAACATCACAACATATACAATAACATCAACCACACTATTAAACAGACATAAATAATAAAGAAAAAATTTAATACCCAAAAGACGAAAAATAAAAAATACTGACTTAAGCAAATATTCACATACATAAATAATGAAGTGGAAAAAACATAAAACAATTGTCATATCTTAAACAAAATAAAATTAGAAAACATTAAGTGTGTGACATGGGTTCAGAGACCCTCTTTGAACCTCTTTCCTCCTTTACCCTTCGCCCTCTTGTGGTGTATTTGGTTCTTCCTCTGTGATGTCGTTTTCGTTCCCCTTGTAATCCTCCCACTTTCCCCATCTTTCTCCAAATTTCTCTTCCTGTAACCTCAGCATGTGTGTTATCCTCTCCATATCCTGTATCTCTTCCACTATTCCTACCCATTGTGCTATTGTTGGTGGGTCTTCTTTGTACCACAGTCTTGTTATTGCTTTTCTGGCCGCTATCAACATTATCTTTATTAAATATTTGTCCCCCCCTTGTATTCCCTCGTGTGTCAGGTCTCCTAAGTAAAGCACCAGTCCTGTTTGTGGTAACCCGTATCCTAATATTCTGATCATTGCCTCCCCTATCTCCTCCCAATACCCCTTCAGCTTCTGACATCCCCAGAATATGTGCGTGTGATTTGCCCCCTCCTTCCCACACATCCTCCAGCATGCTCTTTGTGTTGGTGCATATTTTCCCTTCAGCTCTGGGGTTATAAAGAATCTGATTATGTTTTTCCATCCAAACTCTTTCCATATCCTCGATCCTGTTGTTGAATGTTGCACCTCGCATATGTTCCCCCATTCCTTCCCTGTTATTTCTATCTCTAGTTCTCTCTCCCATTTCTCCCTTATGTAATCGGTCGTGTGTCCCTTGCTGTTCATTATAGCCCGGTAAATTGATTGATTGATTGATTGAAAACTTTATTAACAGATTGCAGAATGGGTACAATACAGTACAGCTCAATACACACAATTGTTAAGGGGATGCAGACCAGAGAAAGACTTTCGTCTTGTTTACATCAGGGTCCCCCATTTTCAATTCATCAGGACATATATGACATACATGACATACAGATAGTCAGTACTGCTACATCTATACATTTATGACATACCAGATTTGCAAATACAGTACTGTTTGTGATACAGAAGGAGTCAAGAAAAGGGAGTATATACATTTGACGTAGAAACTGTACATTGGAGGAGGTTGGGTGGGGGGGGGTTGGGTACATTGGGATATTGACAACCATACTGGGTAATTTACATTGGAGGTGGTTGGGGGGGGGGGGGGGGGGCACACTGTATAAACAAGTAAAACTGTACATTGAGGGGGGAGGGGGGGAGGAGACACTGTACAAACAAGCAAAATTGTACATTGGACTATTGACAAAACCATACTAGGTAAATGACTGTACATTGGAGGGGGTTGGGTTAGGATATTTACAGGGGCCAGTGTTGAATTGCAGTCTCCCGTAGGTGTCCCTTGAGAGAGGTTTTGAAAGTGGGTAGTGATCCACATTCCTTTACAGCTTTGGGTAGGGCGTTCCACATTGATGTGGCATAATTGCGAAACGTGTTTAGTCCCTTATTTGAGCCGAATCTGGGTTTAACATGATTTGTGGAGCTCCCTCTGGTGTTGTGATCGTGGTATTCACTGACCTTTGGGAAGTATTTTGACATGTACATGGGTACCTTGGTCGTGTAGTGTATCTTGTAGACCAGGCCCATTGCAAGTTGCTGTACTCTGTCGTCTACTCTAAGCCATCCTAGGTTGTCAAAGTGGGCAGGGGTGAGGTGGGTTCTAGGAGTAAGGTCAAGCAGTAGTCTGACCAGTTTGTTTTGAGATGTTTGTAATTTTGTTTTTAGCGCCTTTGAGGTGCTTTGGTACCATGAGGTGCAAACATAGTCGTAGTACCCCTGAATGAGTGCTCCTGCCAGAGTCTTCAGGGTATTCTTGTTTACCAGAGAGGAGATCCGGTACAAGAAACGAGTTCGTTGGTTGACTTTTTTTATTACATTGGATGCCATTTTGTCACAGGAGAGATTAGCCTCTAGGATGGAACCCAGGTAGGTAATTTCATCTTTCCTTGTGACAATATTGTCACCCACTGTAACTGAGAAGCCGTCGGTCTTGCTGAGTTTGTTATTTGAACTGAAGAGAATGGACTCTGTTTTGCCCATGTGTAATGATAGTTTGTTATCAGCGAGCCATATGCAGATTCTGCCTAGTTCCGAGCTGAGGGTTTTTTCAACCTGTAACTTGTTCTTGTCAGAGACCAGCAGGGCTGAGTCGTCCGCAAACAAATTGCTGATATTACTCTTCCTTGCCCCCCTTCGTATGCCCATACTATCATCTTGATTATTCCATTCTGTTCTTCGTCTTTGGCCCCCCTTATTTCTTTGTTGTAGTAGTCTCTAACCTGTAGATATCTGAAGTGGTCCCTGTTTTCTAGTCCAAATTTCTCCTTTAATTTTTGTAGTGTCTGCATTTCCCCCTTCTCTATCATTTTGCATATCGCTGTTGCCCCCCCCCCCCCTCTCCCACCTTCTGAATCCATGGTCTAACCTCCCTGGTTTGAATCTCTTGTCATGTGCTACCCATCTCAGAACCCCTGACTGCTTCTCCAATTTGTGTGTTTTTACTACTCTGTTCCATATGGTCAAGGTGCATTTGGTGATTGGATCTAATAGTCCCTCTTTTTCTTTAAATAGTTCCCTATCTCCCACCAGAGCTTGTACCTTGTATCCCTCCCCTTCTTTTTCAATGTCTTTCCATCTAGCCTCATATCTGTCGTTACACCAGCACGTCACTGCTCTCAGTTGTGCTGCATAGTAATAATCTTGTAGGCTGGGTACTGCCATCCCTCCCTCTTCCTTTGGTAGTTGTAGTGTTTTATATCTGACCCGTGGTCTTCTCCCCGCCCATATGAACCTCGATATCAGTCTGTCCCACTCCCTGAATTGATTCTGTGGTATTTGTATCGGTAGTGACTGGAATAGGTACAGTAACCTTGATAGTATGTTCATTTTAATGACCTCTATTCTTGAATTGAAGTCCAAGGGCATTACTGTCCATCTCTCTAAGTCTCTCTTGATGTTCTGATTTATCTGTGTATAGTTCGCCTCAAACAGTTTCCCCACCCCTCTCGTGATGTTCACCCCTAAGTATTTAATCTTGTCCATGTCCCATCTTATCCTGTACTGTTCCCTAATTTCCGTCGTTGGGGTATAGTTCCATGCTAAGGTCTGTGTCTTTGTCACGTTTAGTTTGTATCCTGAGTAGTGGCCATAATCCTTCAGTAGATCCATCAGTGCCGGGAAGCTCTTGTCTGGTTGTCTCATGTATACTATCACGTCGTCCGCAAATAGGCCTAGTTTATATTCCGTTCCCTTTATCCTTACTCCCTTAATGTCCTCGGTCTGTCTGACCAGTTGTGCCAGTGGTTCTATGAAAACGGCGAAGAGCGTTGGTGAGAGACAACATCCCTGTCTGGTAGCCCTCTCTAATCTGATTCTATCCGTCAGGCTGCCATTCACCTTAACCCTCGCTGTCGGTTCTTGATATAGCGCCTTGATCATCTTCATCGCCCTCCCGTTCAGTCCAAACCTCATCAATGTTTTATATAAAAATGTCCAGCTCACACTGTCGAATGCTTTTTCTGCATCTAGGCTAATCAGTACCGCGCTACCACCTTGTTTTTGTATCTCCTCTACTATGTGTAATGTCTTTCTCACGTTGTCCTGTGTCTGTCTCCCTTTAATAAATCCAGTTTGATCTTCATCTATAATGTCTGGCATAAACGTCTCAAATCTCTTTGATATTATCGATGTATACATCTTGTAATCCACGTTGAGTATGGACACAGGTCTGAAACTACTACATAATTCTCTATCCTTCCCTTCCTTCGGTATCGTGGTGATTATGGCTTCCTTCCACGAGGGGGGCATTTTGCCCTCTTCCATCGTGTGTCTGAACGCCGCCCCTAACATTTTACATTTACATTTACATTTAGTCATTTAGCTGACGCTTTTATCCAAAGCGACTTACAAGTTCTGTACGACAAGCCATCAGGAAGGGCACAACTCTATCAGCTGAGCAACAATGTTCATCAAAGTGTTGAGTGCTACAGTGTAGGTTAGTTTATTAGGACAAGTGCATGACAGTACGGTTAGTTAGGGTTAGATTTTTTTTTTTTTTTTTTTTTTTTTTTTTTAATTCAGATAATGGTTGAAGAAGTGCGTCTTTAGTCGACGGCGAAAGATTGGACGTGATTCGGCTGTCCTAACTGGGGTGGGTAGTTCATTCCACCATTGTGGGGCAAGGACTGAGAATAGGCGACTTCTCTTTGATGACCCTCCCGGAGCTTGGATAGGAGTAGGTCTGAGGCGGCCAGAAGATGCAGAGCGTAGGGGTCTTGAGGGTGTGTAGTTAGAGACCATTGGTGCTAATTCCGTTCTAAATGTCTTGTAGAATTCCGATGGGAATCCGTCGCTCCCCGGAGATTTGTTGTTTTTAGCTCTACTAATTGCCTCTTCCAGTTCTCGTTCCGTAATTATTTTATTTAATTCTTCATTCTGTTCTTTCCCTATCGATGGTAACTCTAGCTTCTCCAGATATGCTTCTATTTCCTCTTCTCCCGCTGATTTTGGCTGTGTGTATAGTTTCTCATAGTATTCTCTAAATGTCCTCTCTATTTCAGCTGGGTCTCTCAATATTTCAATTTCTATGTCTTTGTATCCCTTATTGTGTGTATCGTGTTCAACTTCTGTTGCGTCCTAATTCTCCTAGCCAACAGTCTGGTCACTTTTGGTCCCCCTTCATAGTACGTTTGTTTCATGAACCTCGCTTTCTTTTCTATTTCCGTCAATAATTCCCTATTTATCCTGGCCTTTACTTCTTTGATTTCTCTGAGCGTTTCCTGTTCTTTTAATATCTGGTGTCTCCCCTCTAGCTTCTTCAGCTTCCCTATCAGATTGTGATATGTCTCCGTTCTGGCCTTCTTCAGCATTGCTGTCTTCTCCATCAATTTCCCCCTTATCACCACCTTCAGTGTGTCCCATAGAATGTTCGGATCTACCGCCCCGTTGTCATTTTCTTCCTTATACCTGGCTATCTCCTCCTTGATCTGACTCACCACCCCCTTGTTATTTAATATTCCTACATTTAGTCTCCAGATCGTGTTTCTCCGTCTCCCTTCTAGATCTACTGTCAGATATATGGCACTGTGATCCGATATGTCCGCTACTCCTATTCTGCTCTCCCGTACCCTGTAACTGTCCCCCGTCGTCATCAAAAAGTAGTCTATTCTCGCATATGTCACGTGCGGGTGTGAGTAATGTGTATATTCCCTGTCCATGGCGTGCATCCCCCTCCAAACATCTGTAATTCCCATTTCCGTCATCTGAATATTCATATATCTACTGATTGGTGCCCGTCCTTTTCTAGTACTCGTGGTGTCTAGGTCGTGATTCAGTACTACATTAAAATCTCCCGCGCATATCAATATCCCTTCTAGTTCCATCACTATCATATCAAAAATGGTCTCATATAAATCCCTCTCACTCTCTGGGGGTGCATAAACATTCACTAACGTAATCATTTGACCCTCCATTTTTCCCTTCACCAGAACAAACCTTCCCTCCTTGTCTCTTACTTCCTTGATCAATTCAAATTTGACTGTGTTTTTGATTAACGTGATTACTCCTCTCCTCAGGTTCCGTTTAAAGGAACTATAGTATGCATTTTCATATCCAAATCTCTTCAGTTTCTCATGATCCTGTGCTACCAAATGTGTCTCCTGCAGAAAAATCACTTCCATCTCACTTTTTTTACATTTCAACATCACTTTGCCCCTCTTTATCGTATTATTCATTCCATTAACGTTTAACGACATCATTTTTATACCTTTAACCATTGTCATCTTTCTTCTTCTTTCGTCTGTCAGTCCCCCCCATGTCACATTCATTCCCCCCTCCGGTTGTAGCCTCCACTCTCTTCACCGAATACATATAATGATTAACATAAATAAAAAACATAAACTTTACATAAAGTGCTCCCAAGGCGTCCGGGGGGTCCCTGTGTCCCCCCCTGTCCCCTGCTGGTGGGTGAGGAGTAATTGCTCTCCTAGTGAGAGGCCTCCTCCTGACGGCTTGGGGGTTTGAAACCTTTACCCCCAACCGCTCGTCATATTTGTCCAGCCTTCTTACTGTTTTTATTGCTGTCGAGCTCCTGGTCAAAAGCGCTCTGTCCTTCATTCTGATCAAAGACCCCCATTTCCTAGGTCCCTCTCAATGTGGCTCATATGTTCCAATGTCCCTCCTTCCTCCCAAACCCGTGTGTGGTGTCTTCTGTGTACCCCTTCTTACTTTCTTTTCCTCCCCTCTATTTTCTATGTGATGTCCATTTATCCCCTTAATCCCTTCCAACTGTGTTACTCGCAGCGTGTGTCTATGTATTTGTTTCAATATGTTCTGTGTTCCGTCTATCATACCTAATTATATTTCCATTTATTTCCTCCATCAGCATGTGTATTATGTGTCCATGTATACGTTATGTTTGTTCCTATATCCTGCCTCTACCTGGGAATGTGTGTTTATGTATATGTTATTTCAGTTTCTATATTTTGTCTCTATTTGGATAGTTTTTTCAATCTCTTGTGCGTGTACTCATCCGTTCGTCTCCTCCCGCCTCCTCTCCCCTCCTTCTCCGTCTCTAGCCTTCTCGTCCGTCTCCGCCTTCGGTCTGTCACGTCTCACCTCGGCCTTCTCCTCTCTCCTCCCTCCTCTCCCGGGTTTCGATCTCCTACTCTGGTCCATCTGCGTGCTTTCTCCAATCTCTGCTGCAGGCTCAGCGTCTGGCCCTCCTGTCCCCTTCCTTCTCCGTCCTCCGCCATCTGCATCCCCCGTCGCCTCATCTCCTCCGCCGCCTCTAGCGCCGTCGCGTACGTCACCGTCCCTTCCTTCCAGTGAATCCTTAGCGAGGTCATGGGTGATTGGAATTTCATTCCGTTTTCTTTCAGAATTCTCTTCAGTCCCGCGTAGGACCTGCGTGTTATTGCTACCGCTGTCGAGTAATCGTGATCAAACGACAGTCTTTTCCCCTCGATTTCTATCTTCTTGGTCCACGCGGTTCTGAGTATCAATTCCTTAATCTCAAATCTCAGAAAGTTAATAATCACCGCCCTCGGAGGTCTGTCCGGTTTCGGTCTCGGAGCCAACGCCCTGTGGGCCCTCTGTATCTCCATTTTTTCCAGTCCCGTCTCCTCCAGTTGTTCCTTGATAAGCTTTTCCACATATTGGGTCACCGATTCCCCTTCGACCCCTTCTTTCAATCCCCATATTCTGATGTTATTTCTCCGTGACCTCCCCTCCATGTCCGATATCTTTGTCTCCATCTGTTCTTGTTTTTGAATCGCACACGTTAACACCTCGTGTATCTCTGTGTTCCATTCCTCCGTTTGCGCCGTTCTAGTCTGTAACTCTGTTACGTTTCTGTCCTGTTCCGCCATCTTCTCATCCACCCTTTTGAGTTCTGTATCCATTTCACCTCTGAAGTCCTCCTGTTCCTTCCTCAATTCCTCCCGTAACTTCCCAATATCGTTCCTTATCGTGTCCGTGTTCAGTTTTATCGTCGCTGTTATGGTCTCCAATATCCCGGCCTGCATGACCACGGCCCATCCTGGCATTCCCGTGTCTGCCTCAGCGGGACCTCCCCCTTCTTCCGCCTGTCCCTTCTCGGCTTCGCTTCGGGGGCTCTGTTTCTTCAAATTCTCCTCTTCTTGTGTGTTCTCCATTTCTCTTTCCTTCACAATCGTTGTCTCTTCCTTACTTCTCGTGTGCATCTTTTATTTTTAATCACTTTTCGGGTCTCTATTTATCCGTTTTTTCGCTCATTTGACCAGGAGCTCCACCGCACGTGTGTTACCCGTCTGCTCTCATACCGGAAGTCGCATGTTTTGCTTTACATCGTGTGAGTGTGATTGATATCGCAACTGGGATTGTTCCGAAGCAAATAAGTCAACACGTGAATGCAGCGTGACGTGAATGCATAGGGGAATAGGAGCGAGTGTTTTAATGCAACTGATCTCCATTTTGACGCAAATAGCCTACATCAGAATCGTCGTCATTTAGAAATGAGATCGCATACGTCTATGAATCGAGATCGTGATTCTTTTTTTACGATTAATCGTGCAGCCCTAATACCTACCCAAATTTCAGCATTGCCCTGCGCTCATTGCTGTAACAGACATCTGGAGAGAGGAGTTTTTCTTAACTCAAAGAACTACTTGCAATCTACATGTTGTATGTAACAGGACTGTGTCATCATAGTCACATTAAAGCCCCTACATGTAGAATTTTCAACAATAATATATCATATCATTGTCAGATTAGTTGTGATAGAATAGAATAGAATAGAATAGAATAGAAATACTTTTATTATCCCGAGGGAAATTTTACACTGCAAATCGCTCACATTAACACTTTGGATGCCAACCATGCGTTTTGTCGTTAGTTCATGCCGACCGTTGAGTGCCCGCCAATGCTATATAGCGTTTGTTTGTCGGATCTTTTTTTATTGGCGATTTGAATTCATATTTCATCAATCGAGCCTCAGGTTAGTGTTGCAGACTCTCTCTGAGCTCAATTGGGAAGATACCGCCCCCTATCGTCTCTCCCTGTGTAACTGCACCCCATTACTTTAGACTGCTGAAGGGGGGGGTGGGGCAGTTTCCTCATTTAACTTTTCCATCGAGCCAACTGAAGAATCCATTGTGATCGCCGGACCGGAAAACGTGTGGATTATGTATTTACAGTACCCAATGCTGAATCAATAAACGCGATCGATATTTGGAATGGCGATCAGGAATTGGAATAATCTTTTTGGATAACATCTGATCTGAGGTAAGGAATCTATTTGACCAGTCTTGGGATAATCAGAGCTATTTTTACCTATATATCAGTGTTTGCCCTATGCGTGTGTGTGTGTGTGTGTGTGTGGCTGTGCGAGCGATCAGGAAATGAGATAATCGATATTTCAGCCCGCTTCTATAGCGTGCATAAGTACACATATACTATCGATAATCTAGCGTTTACTTGAAAACTATTCATAAATAGGCCGAAAAATGACAACGTTTTTGTGTATTCCAGAATATTCCAGTAAATGCCTTTTATCACAGAATCTTAATATTTTCCTTGAAAACGAGGGCTTTTCAAAATGCTATAAAACGGAAATGAAGCGATTAAAAAACAATCCGTTTCAACAATGTTGACTGCAAACAAGTCATTGATAAACGACGGGCAGATTAGACACATAGCCATAATTTAAGACAGAGATTATGCGTTCACAGCGCTATCATTGAAGTGGGTGATGGCATTTAACCACGTTTTACCATGTTAACCAGTGGCACTGGAAGTGTTAAACATTTAGACAGAACAAGTCACGAATAAGAATAACAAAACAAATTGCCTAAGAATAGAATAAAAATTTAATAAAATATACAGTAAATAAATACAGTAAAAATATACTGAAGTCTACAGTAGGTGTAATATTGCACAGTGCTGTCCAGGAAGATGGTAACTATCACTCTGTGCTCAGTGATGCAGTGAGGCACAGTGATGCATTGTATAGTCTGATTAGGGATGCACCGATCCGACTTTTTCAGTCCCGATACCGATACCGATACTTGGTTTTGGGTATCGGCCAATACCGATACCGATCCGATACCCATTGTCCAAATATTTTTTCCAAAAAAGTTTTAAAAATAAAATGTAATACACGTTTTATTTTTTTTATATTAAAATATATTTAGTTTTTAAGAATTGTAAAGGATCGATCCCAGCTCTCCGCATTGCTATCAGCTTGGCTGGTCGTTCATACTAATACAATTGGCAGTATTAGGGGGTGGGAAGCTGATGGGTGGGGATCGGACGTTGTGGACAGCGACTCCTACAGGTCGGTTGGTGCGCCTGCGCAGCAGAATCAGGAAGCGACGGGGGCGGCGTGTCCCTCCCACGCAGACCCCCGACGCTGAGAGATCGCGCTGTGCAGGTGAAAAGATGAGACGGCTGCTTCCTCGAGTACCGGAGGGGACACGTGATGTAAGGCTTCGTCCACATTGCAGCCGGCTTGTGGGAGGCATGGCCTAACAGCGTTCGAGACAGGGGAGGGTAGAATTGGATGATACGAAATTGGGATGGGAGAAAAATAGAAAAAATGGGAGAAAAAGTAGATAAAAAAAAAGAATTGTAAAGGATCACAAGTGTGTTTTTGATGTAAACAAAGACAGAAATAAAAACTTCATTCATTCAATTAATAAACTGTATGCCTCACTGTCACTGTGTGGAAGAGACTGGGATCATTCTTTTGTGCAAGGCAACATCAGGCTTGACTTAAAACATTACTTTCCTAACTTAGCGAAACGAAATGTAACAAATCCGATATATATATATATTTTTTTACCGATACCCGATCCAGCTATTTTACTGATATCGGCGGCCGATACCGATACCAATATCGGATCGGTGCATCCCTAAGTCTGATGGCTGTCGGAATAAAGGACTTCCTGTGCCGTTCAGTGCTGCATTTAGGTAGTGTGAGCCTAGCACTGAACATGCTCCTCCTGTCAGCCAAGTCTGTGTATAGTGGGTGGGAGGGGTTTTCCCTGATGGCCTGGAGCTTAGCAAGGCTCCTCCTCTCCGCCACCCTCGCTAGAGAGTCCAGCTCCACCCCAACCACGCTACTGGCCTTGGTATACCTTGGTATAATTCCAGTAAACAAATTAGCCAAACAAAACCATTTATGAAACAATTGGTAGCCTAATCATGCTAAGACCACATTTCCCATAAACCCTTTGCATGTCATAAACAGACACGTTGAATAATAAATAATGAATCAAGTTACCGGGGCTTGATTGAGTTTTGACGGGGTCACAACATCAAAGGGTTACTTTGCATACAGAGACAATGTCTTATAGAGATTCACAGACAGGCAGCCCATATGAACAAGGCTTTTTTCTATCTGGAGCCCTGAGTCCTGCCGTTGAAACCAAACGCCCCGGCTCCTTCTCGCTGCAGATAAATCACACGGATTCAGAGAAAGATCCAAGACGTCAATTCTAATTCCCGTACGATCACAGGGGGGGGGGGGGCGTCTTGAGTCGGGAGGGAGAGAGTTGGGTTTGAGGACGTGACACCGCAGGGTGGGGTGGGGATGGGGAAACGGCCAATAAGACATCAAACATTAACCGGTCGATACACTTGTGTGGATTCCATACTCACTGTCCGCCCACGCCGGACCAACCCTTTTCATCCTGACCCACGCCTTTCTCAAATGACTCAGACAAATGCAGACATATAGGAAGGCATAGCTAAAGCATGCACACTCACAAAGACATATAGAAGCGGGGCGGCTAGGTGGTGCAGTGGGCAAGGCGCTCACCTCTAATGCTGGAGACGCTGGGTTCGAGCCCAGCTCTCCACATTGCTTTCAGTTTGGCTGGTCGTTCGTACTAATACATTTGGCAGTATTAGGGGGTGGGAAACTGATGGGTGGGGATCGGACGTTGTGGACAGCGACTCCTACAGGTCGGTTGGTGCGCCTGCGCAGTATAATCAGGAAGCGACGGGGGCGGCGTCCCTCCAAAGCGCAGACCCCTGACGCTGAAAGATCACGCTGTGCAGGTGAAAAGATGCGACGGCTGCTACCTCGAGTATCGGAGGGGACTCGTGCAATGTATGGCTTCGTCCACATTGCAGCCGGCTTGTGGAAGGCATGAAACAGCGTTCGAGACAGGGGAGGGTTGAATTGGACAATACGAAATTGGGATGGGAGAAAAATAGGAAATGGGAGAAAAAGTACAAAAAATACATATTTAAGCATTACATCACGCGCAGGAGTGGTTTGTGAACAATAAACCATGCCTAGGGGTGGTCGTTAGACCCCCCTAGGCATGGTTTATTGTTCACAAATCACGACTGCAAGTGGTGTAATGCTTTTATACAACTGCCACATTCATCCAACCTTATTGCGATACAATAAACACACATTAATCGAAGATTTATTGAAAAAACCATCCGCCAGAAAAAGTAGTTCCCACAACAACAAAAAAGAAAATTTGCCTCCATGTGGAAGCAGCTCGGAAGTGCATCCAACCAACTAACACATCCAACTGTGTGTTATTGGAATGATTGAGAGAAGTTGCCTCATGTGGAAGCAGCTCGGAAGTGCATCCAACCAACTAACACATCCAACTGTGTGTGTGTTTTTTTTTATCCACTTTTTCTCCCATTTTTCTATATTTTCTCCCATCCCAATTTCGTATCATCCAATTCAACCCTCCCCTGTCACGAACGCTGTTTCTTGCCTCCCACAAGCCGGCTGCAATGTGGACTAAGTCATACATAGCACAAGTCCCCTCCGGTACTTGAGGTAACAGCAGTCGCATCTTTTCACCTGCGCAGCTCGATCTCTCAGTGGCGAGGAGTAACACGTGGGAGGCTCACGCTGCCCCCGACACTTCCTGATTCTCATGTGGAAGCAGCTCGGATCCAACAAACTAACACATCCAACTGTGTGTTATTGGAATGATTGATTGAACATTTTATTACCAGATGCAGAATGGGTACAATACAGTACGGCTCAATACACACAATTGTTAAGGGTATGCAGACCTCCTTTCTATAGAACTTCATTCTTAGATGCTTCTATAGAAAGTAGGTAAAACAAATTAAAAGGTTTTCTTTGCCCTATAGGGAAAAAAAAGTTTTCTTCGCCCTATTTTTTTATTTATTTTTTAAACCTACTTTAGAGGGCCTAAACTTAACCAGTTGGAAACCAGGCGTACAGTAATAAAATTAGCAATCAACCAATCAATCAATTCAATAGACCATGCTCACTTAAAACAGCGCAGCACTCAGCTGCTTCTCTCTCAGTCTGACTCTCCCCCGCTGTTGCAGACAGGAGTGTGTGTGTGTGTGTGTGTGTGTGTGTGTGTGTGTGTGTGTGTGTGTGTGTGTGTGTGTGTGTGTGTGTGTGTGTGTGTGTGTGTGTGTGTGTGTGTGTGTGTGTGTGTGTGTGTGTGTGTGTGTGTGTGTGTGGGGGTGGGTGGGTACGCCAGCGTCGGACAGTGTGAGAGTGAGCGCTGCAGTCAGGGGGAAGGAAGAAGAAATTTAAAATAAAATTGCAAATAATCAATCAATCAATCCGCGATTTTTCTTTTGTTCTACAGTGACTCATGACCCATCAATTACATCATCCAACATTGTTTAAAGGACTAAGACATTCGCCGTGACAGAATCGCTTTATATTTAGTCGTTATGACGCTATCAACATATCCATTTGTTAAAGATTATTGTCCGCCATCTTGTTTTCTCCAAAGAATCAGCACGGCGGAGTGATGTGATTCGGTTGTGGGCGGGTCCTGGGACCAGGAGCGTGGAGTGTGCCCTATACATACGTGTAAATGGACTGTTTCAGCCAATCAGAATCGAGAAATGTGCATGCCGTTGTATAAAGAAGCATACACACCTGCACACAAACATACAGTACATATACTGTACACACACACACGTTTACTAATCCTAACCTTAAATCTCACCAACACATACCCAACCTTAAACCTAACCTTAAAGCCCCTAGCCTAGGTGTAGTATTATCAACGATATCAATATAATATTATCATTGTCACATTGTTGTGATACCTTGGTACAATTACAGCAAACAAACAAGACCATTGCTGAGACGATTGGTAGCCTAATTCTCATGCGAATACCACATTTCCTATACATCTTCCTGTTGCAAAGGAGATGTTGCTATTTGTCCTCGTCCTCTGGCAGTTCTCCGTATGGACTTGTTTTGAAGAAGCAAGGAAACAGCCCATGATAACCGTGGCTATGGATAACATTTAGTTACCCTGTAGCACACAATACAAATAAAATATAGGACTCATCCATTCCCATCATGTTTTTGTTGTATTATGCTGAAACGGAACTGACAATGATGTAGTATATTGATGTTGAAATCCTAAATGTTTTACATTTGGTCATTTAGCTGACGCTTTTATCCAACGTTCCGTACGACAAGTGAGCAGGAAGGGTACAACTCTTTCAGCTGAGTAAAATGCTCAAACAGTGCTGAAACTTGGGTGCTGCAGTATTGAGTGCATCTCATATTAGTATACTAGGAGGAGTGCATGGTAGTATAGGACAGTAAGAATGTAAGATGGTTAGTGTAGGGGCTTTAACATAGCCTAAAACCTTAATAATAAGAAATCAGCTTTTACCAAACTGAGGTTGATGTTTTTATCCCCTATCAGAGAAGCTTCCCCGATTCAACTGAGTCATAGGCTGAACACACAAACCACACAAACAGGCCAAAATGCATGTGCGCATTTAGGGTTGGGCCGATAGCTGAGAGTCATCGACCACTGAGTCCAACATTGTGATTCATAATCCCCCCCCTTTTCCAGTATATCTCCCGCAATATCTCTGTGAAACATGCAAGTTGAGGTGTTGCTGTTTTTGGCCGGACCGGTCTTCCCGACATGGAAAAAAAGTGTCACCAAAAGTCAAACCAGAATCTCAAGGTACACCAAATTATTATGTATTGTAATTGTCCTTGTATACTATTGCTACTGTAATTTAGTATTTTATTTACTTGTATGCATACATAACCTTGTTTTTGTTACAGCCCCCCCCCCCTCAAAAGGCCTTTGCAACCAGAATCTCAAGGCAAACTATGCCTTGTTGATTGATGTGCAATCAGAGATTTCATAAACATAGATGAGGGAACAGTATAATGTCTGCACACTGTATATTATATAATGAACTAAATTATGTACTTTTCTGAATGTTTGTTATAATAGAATACTATACCGTTTAAGGAGAGCCCTGATTGGAAGGTCTTCAATCTCCTACATGTATATAATTGTACATACTTGTGTATAATTGTATGATCGGATGATTGCATGCTTGCTGTTCTCTGATTGATGATTGATGGACTGGCCCTATTATGTACCTCCACCTCCTCACAAAACCTTTCTGATCGAAACGCTATGTAATTAAAATCACTATGGGAGCCTAATACAGTGTGCGGATATTCTTCAACATACGGCACACCGTTTAAAAACCATTGGTCTAGAGAAAAGGACATATCTCGGGCTAGGAACGTCCCATTCACAATCCAACAACACTGGGATATGCAGGCCGGCTTGTAGATTTTTTTTAATTAAAGGTTCACGGGTGGACACGTGCCAATAAACATGCTTTTTTTTTTTTTTTACCTTTAGGCGCTGAAAAATGCCATTTCACCACGTGCCTTTTTGGCTATAGGTAGGTCAAGTAATGAAAGACCAGGTAAGGATAGGCTGTGGATGAGATCAAATGTGACAAACAAATTTAAATAGTTATTCATATCCAACATACATATATATATAAGTATAATAGGACTATATAAAAAAAAATTATAGTCATTCATATCCAACATACATACATATAAGTATAAAAGAAAGTATATACAAAATTATAGTACCTGCATAGGAGTCTGACATATGAAAGCTCACTCCCTCTGATCTGCTGAACTCCAAGATGGAACTCATTGTAATGTAACAGGAAAGGTAATGTAATTTCCAACGCCCCCCCCCCCCCCCCCCACCCCCCCCTCTGCTCTTATTCCAATCTGATATTCAAAAGATGAAAGACATCTTCTTGAACAATGTTATGCGAGTCAGGGTGTGAGAGAGACAGAGGGAGAGAGAGAGAGAGAGAGAGAGAGATAGAGGGAGAGGGAGAGAGAGAGAGTATACAGAGACAGCATAATAGAAAAGTAATAACATGGGAGTGGGGGAATGGAAAATAAACAAGTGCGAGTCACATATCGTGAAGGCAGGGCGGCAGGCAGCGTTGAAGAGGAGTATACTGCAGAATGAAGGGATGCGGGTATGGAAGCAGAGAGAGAGAGAGAGAGTCACAAAGGGGGGAGGCTAGTCAAGGATGGGGTGGTGTTTTGGGGAGGGGGAGCCTGTAGGGAGAGGAGAGGGGATCACACGCTGAGGCAGACTGATTCACACTGAGGCCCGCTGTGATAAACTCCACCAGAGATCAGAGAATGGCAGAGACAAGCGAGGCAAGAGCAAGAGCAAGACGGGGGAGGGAGGGAGGGAGGGGGGCGGAAGCGTGGTGGACAAACAAGGACTTCAAATTAGGAGGAGAGAGAGATGGGGAGAGAGTCGCGGGATGGTCAACAAACAAGGACTCAAATACACAAGAGAGAGGGAGGAGACCCTATGAGGCAGGAACAGCAAAAATGTATGGAAAAACAGATCATCAATTGGAGAGAGAGAGAGAGAGAGAGAGAGGAGAGAGAGAGAGAGAGAGAGAGAGAGAGAGAGAGAGAGAGAGAGAGAGAGAGAGAAATATAGGGTTCAATCAGTGGTGGGTAAAGCGTGTTTTATTTCCATGCTGATGAACCGCCCCTTAACGATAAATAGCCCCTTAACGATAAATTGCACGAACGACCCTAGAAAAAGGGGCATTCATTATCGTCATCAGCAGTGAGCATTTAGCTTCCTTTTTTTCTCTACCACTCTGGCTGGCCTACATCCCTGACTAGGGTGACCAGGTGTCCCCCTTTTGGTTGTACTGTCCCACCATTTGACCGAACGTCCCACATATTGAGAGGCAAAAAAAAACATTGGTTTCGGTGAAGACCATGTTATTCTAATACAAAAATGTACATTATCTATCTGTCCCACTTTGTCCCACTTTGTCCCACCAAAATCTTACTGTTGTCCTGCTTTTGGACTTTTTGCATCTGGTCACCCTATCCCTGACACACTGTCTGTATTACAGCTCCAAAGAAAGAACGAGTGACAGAGAGAGAGAGAGAGAGAGAGAGAGAGAGAGAAAGGGGGCTGCTGGTGGCAAGAGGAAAAAACAGAGAGAGAGAGAGAGAGAGAGAGAGAGAGAGAGAGAGAGAGAGAGAGAGAGGAGAGAGAGAGAGAGAGGAGAGAGAGAGAGAGAGAGAGAGAGAGAGAGAGAGAGAGAGAGAGAGAGGCAAACAGATGAGGAGGAGGAAGTCAAGACACGCAATGTCACAATTCCTAAGTCAATGCTCAGTGAAGTCGTGGGAGGTGATGAAGAGCAGACAGTGCTTAAAGACGGTGCTCTTCACACGCGGTCACCGCATGAGACGCCACGAGGCAGGCTGGGAGCTGTTAACCCTTTCACTGCCGCACTACCAAACGGTTAACCCTTTCACTGCGACAATACACATAAGGTTAACCCTTTCACTGCCACACGACAGCAGGTTAACCTTCTGTAGTGTGGCAGTGAAGTGTGCAGTGACAGGGTTAACCTGCTGCCGTGTGGCAGTGAAAGGGTTAACCGTTTGGTAGCGCGGCTGTTTTTTTGGCGGTTAACTGTCGGTAGTGTGATAGTAAAGGGTTAACCTTCTGTAGTGTGGCAGTGAAAGGGTTACAGCCTCCACCCCCTGCAGCAGGACCCAAGGCCCGGGGGGGGGGGGGTTCACACTATACAGCCCAGCCTGGCTCTCCTTGAGCCCCCGCATAACAAGGGCTTTAGATAAGCACCGTCTGACAGGCCCTGGGTGTCACTGGCCGCTGGCTTTATCCTCCTCAACCTCGCCTGCCAGAGGGCAACAGGGCCGGCACTTCTTCCGCCCCGCAGGGAGAGAGAAGAGAGAGAGAGAGAGAGAGAGAGAGAGAGAGAGAGAGAGAGAGAGAGAGAGAGAGAGAGAGAGAGAGAGAGAGAGAGAGAGAGAGAGAGAGAGAGAGAGAGAGAGAGAGAGAGAGAGAGAGTAGAGAGAGAGAGAGAGAGAGAGAGAGAGAGAGAGGAGAGAGAGAGAGAGATAGATAGATAGATAGATAGATAGATAGATAGATAGATAGATAGATAGATAGATAGATAGATAGATAGATAGATAGATAGATAGATAGATAGATAGATAGATAGAGAGAGAGAGAGAGAGAGAGAGAGAGAGAGAGAGAGAGAGAGACCACTCCTCAGCAAGACTTGAAAGGGCTTGGTGTTGACACTAAATAATGCCATGGGGGAGATTATAGTATATACAGAGGTAGAATCTGAAGTAGTAACGTGGTGGATGATGTGTTGGATGATGTGGTGGATGATGTGGTGGATGATGTGTTGGATGATGTGGTGGATGATGTGGTGGATGATGTGGTGGATGATGTGGTGGATGATGTGGTGGATGATGTGTTGGATGATGTGTTGGATGATGTGGTGGATGATGTGGTGGATGATGTGGTGGATGATGTGGTGGATGATGTGTTGGATGATGTGTTGGATGATGTGGTGGATGATGTGGTGGATGATGTGGTGGATGATGTGTTGGATGATGTGTTGGATGATGTGTTGGATGATGTGTTGGATGATGTGTTGGATGATGTGATAATGTGTTGTATGATGTGTTGGATGATGTGTTGGATGATGTGATGATGTGTTGGATGATGTTGGTGGATGATGTGGTGGATGATGTGTTGGATGATGTGGTGGATGATGTTGGTGGATGATGTGGTGGATGATGTGTTGGATGATGTGTTGGATGATGTGGTGGATGATGTGGTGGATGATGTGGTGGATGATGTGTTGGATGATGTGTTGGATGATGTGTTGGATGATGTGTTGGATGATGTGTTGGATGATGTGATAATGTGTTGTATGATGTGTTGGATGATGTGTTGGATGATGTGATGATGTGTTGGATGATGTGGTGGATGATGTGGTGGATGATGTGTTGGATGATGTGTTGGATGATGTGTTGGATGATGTGGTGGATGTGTTGGATGATGTGATGGATGATGTGGTGGATGATGTGGTGGATGATGTGTTGGATGATGTGATGGATGATGTGTTGGATGATGTGTTGGATGATGTGTTGGATGATGTGGTGGATGATGTGTTGGATGATGTGGTGGATGATGTGTTGGATGATGTGTTGGATGATGTGGTTATGTGTTGGATGATGTGGTGGATGATGTGTTGGATGATGTGGTGGATGATGTGTTGGATGATGTGGTGGATGATGTGTTGGATGATGTGTTGGATGATGTGGTGGATGATGTGGTGGATGATGTGATGATGTGTTGGATGATGTGTTGGATGATGTGTTGGATGATGTGGTGGATGATGTGGTGGATGATGTGGTGGAAGATGTGTTGGATGATGTGTTGGATGATGTGGTGGAAGATGTGTTGGATGATGTGTTGGATGATGTGGTGGATGATGTGGTGGATGATGTGGTGGATGATGTGGTGGATGATGTGTTGGATGATGTGGTGGATGATGTGTTGGATGATGTGGTGGATGATGTGGTGGATGATGTGGTGGATGATGTGGTGGATGATGTGGTGGATGATGTGTTGGATGATGTGGTGGATGATGTGTTGGATGATGTGGTGGATGATGTGTTGGATGATGTGGTGGATGATGTGTTGGATGATGTGGTGGATGATGTGGTGGATGATGTGGTGGATGATGTGTAGGATGATGTGGTGGATGAAGTGGTGGATGATGTGGTGGATGATGATCATGAAATGTTTTGAAAGGGTTGTGCTGGGCCACCTCAGGGAGCAGGTGGCACCTTATTTAGACCCCTTGCAATTTGCATATAGGAAGAGTGTAGGAGTCGACGATGCACTGATTTTTATGTTGCACCAAATGTATAGCCACCTTGAATAGGTGTAATGTATAGCCAGCTCTGTTAGGGTAATGTCTTTGATTTTTCTAGCGCCTTCAATACAACCCAGCCACATATCCTAGCAAACAAAATGATTCAGCTTAAACTGCACAACTCACCCATCTCTTTGTGCACGAAATATCTTGTTCCTCAACCTCAGTTTGTCAGACTGGATGACATAGTATCGGATGTCATCTGGACAAAAACTGGAGCCACCCAGGGAACAGTTTTGGCGCCTTCGTCTTTGTTCTTTATACTGCAGACTGCAGACATAGCGAGGCCATGTGCCATATGCAAAAATGGTCTGACGACACAGCGCTGATCGGTCTAATCAACAAAGGCGATGACCAAGCCTATAAAAAGGAGATTGACTCATTTGTCCACTGGTGCGATGCCAACTTCTTGGAATTAAACATCGAAAAAAACCAAGGAGTTGGTCATCAACTTCAGTAGGAAGAAGGTGAATGTCTCTCCTGTCATCATTTGGGGGCAGGAGGTTGAAATAGTCCAGTCCCTATAGATACCTTGGTGTTCACCTGGACGGTAAGCTGGACTGGAAGCAGAACACAGATGCTGTAGTTTAAAAAAGCCCAGTCTCAGGGGAGCTCCCGTAGCTCACCGCATATCTCGGCGCCATTTCTGCGTCGGGGGAAAACCGTGCTCGTCACGGATCTGGGGGGACACGAGTTCGATTTCCCGGACCCGCCGTCATTTCTCAGAATGTCTTCCCCTGCTCTACATCCCATTTCAACCTGTTTCTGTCGGTCATGCTTGACCAGAAAAGCGATAAACGCTAAAAAAAAAAAGTAAAAAAAAAAAAGAAAAAGCCCAGTCTCGGCTCTTTCATCTGAGAAAACTTCGTTCTTTTGACATCAGCAGGTCACTTCTCTATGTATTTTACCAAGGTATCCTGGCTAGTGTCCTGTTCAATGCTGTTCTCTGCTGGGGGGGGGCAGCATCACTGTTTCGGACAAAAAACGTATAAATAAAATCATCAAAAAGGCTGGCTCAGTGATTGGCCTTCCTCCTGATTCCCTGGAGATCACCATAGCCAAGCAAACCAGGACTAAACTGAACACCATTTTATCTTTTGTAGGCCACCCATTGTTTAGTATTTTCGATGCTCTGCGAAGCTCATTTAGAAACAGATTGCTGATGCCTCAATGCTCTACGATTGAGAAGGTCCTTTGTACCTGCTGTGGTAAAACAATTTTAACTAATACCGATAGCACTGTGTTAAGAGGCCTCTCCTATTGTGTTGTGTATCCTGTAGTATCATGTAACTGTGTCTTTCATGTTTGTATATGTGTATTCGCTCTGGTGGCAAACCATGTTTCCCTCGGGGATTAAAAAAAAACCACCACACCATACCATACCATGATTTGGTGGATGATGTGTTGGATGATGTGTTGCATGATGTGGGAATCGTTCAAACTGCTCCCAGGGCTGTGTGCAGGTTTCACACAGGTGTGTTCAAGAAACACAGTGCTTTCTTTACAGGCAATTGTGAATCATCATAGAGAGAGTATGCAGCCTCTCTGCTCTGATTCCCCGTGGAGTGGCGGGGGGGCTGCGTGCTGAGGCCACAGCATAATAACAAAAAAAAGGGTCGGGAAGGGGGAGGGAGCCGGGTGAAAATCATGCATTCATTTGAAAAAATTCTGCAGAGAGCCTTACGCGTGTGCCTCCACACAGAGACACAAACAGCCCATTTACAATCTGGTCCAAACACTTCTGCAGAGCAATCAGGCCCATTGCAGGTCTACAGAGATTCTGAAGCACCGAGGGTGTCGGGCCGAGCTAGTCACAATCCACAGAGAGAGAGAGAGAGAGAGAGAGAGAGAGAGAGAGAGAGAGAGAGAGAGAGAGAGAGAGAGAGAGAGAGAGAGAGAGGGTGATAGAAAGAGAAGAGAGAGAGAGGGTGATAGAAAGAGAAAGAGAGAGAGAGGGTGATAGAAAGAGAAATAGAGATAGAGAGTGATAGAAAGAGAAAGAGAGAGAGTGAGATACAAAGGGTAATATAAAGAGAGAGAGAGAGAGAGAGAGAGAGAGAGAGAGAGAGAGAGAAAGAGAGAGAGAGAGAGAGAGAGAGAGAGAGAGAGAGAGAGAGAGAAGAGATAGAGAGAGAGAGAGAAAGAGAGAAACAGGAAACCCAATGGAGCTTGTTGTTTCCTGTAGCAGGAATTAGGAATTAGACAGTCCCTGGTAATAAGCATGCGTGAGAGTGTGAGAGACAGAGTGTGAGAGACAGAGAGTGTGAGAGACAGAGTGTGAGAGACAGAGTGTGAGAGACAGAGTGTGAGAGACGGAGTGTGAGAGACAGAGTGTGAGAGACAGAATGTGAGAGACAGAGTGTGAGAGACAGAGTGTGAGAGACAGAGTGTGAAAGACAGATTGTGAGAGACAGAGTGTGAGAGACGGAGTGTGAGAGACGGAGTGTGAGAGACAGAGTGTGAGAGACAGAGTGTGAGAGACGGAGTGTGAGATACGGAGTGTGAGAGACAGAGTGTGAGAGACAGAGTGTGAGAGACGGAGTGTGAGAGACGGAGTGTGAGAGACAGAGTGTGAGAGACGGAGTGTGAGAGACAGAGTGTGAGAGACGGAGTGTGAGAGACAGAGTGTGAGAGACGGAGTGTGAGAGACGGAGTGTGAGAGACAGAGTGTGAGAGACAGAGAGACAGAGTGTGAGAGACAGAGTGTGAGAGACGGAGTGTGAGAGACGGAGTGTGAGAGACAGAGTGTGAGAGACAGAGTGTGAGAGACAGAGTGTGAGAGACGGAGTGTGAGAGACGGAGTGTGAGAGACAGAGTGTGAGAGAC